>NC_056732.1:1038108286-1038278286 GCF_019279795.1 Protopterus annectens | reverse complement strand
TATCCACCATCTTTTACCTTCACATTGGCAGTAGTGGGATTCAAATGACACATCTGTCTGCCACCATCATTTTCCCTTTACACATTTCTATAACAAACACACACACACATACACACACACACACACACACACACACACACACACACATACACCTCTATCTATATACAGCAGTTTAGTCCCTACCATATATAATCTTAGTCCTCTCTCACAACTAGGAATCTCAGAAATTCCAATAATGATATTTGAAAATTTTGTGTGGGGCGCAATACTATAAAATATGTGAACCTCATTAGCTATAGCGTGAGATGAAGAATTTCAAGTAAAAACTATGCTGAATACAGAGAATTCAGTAGGCATGTGCTTCAGTTTATAAACGTCTTTGTTCCATGTAATAAAAAATTTTAAAGGACAAGTTAAAGGTCACTTCATTTCTCAAGAAATAGTAGCAATGTTACAAAATGTAGTCTAAAATAAACTCAGATATTATGCCAAGCTAACAGAAGGCAGGAATTGAATAATTTATGTAATGTCACTTAGTTTATATGACATATAACAAAAGATGTGAATTATAATGTTTGTAAATGTCAACTTGTTAATATGGTTTGAATACTTTTATATAAATGTAAGTTTGCTTATGCCACAAGTGGTCGGCATCTAGGTTATGGATATGGTTTGTGCCCTTGGCAGCATCCCAGCAGTTAAGGCATTTCTCCAAGGCCCTATAACCATACCTGGTGGCTGGCATGAGCATCTGCATCACCATGTGGTACTCTACCACTACACACTTATTAGGGCTACAGCCTCCTGATTGGGATTGCTTCTCAACCTGTGTACATTGAAAATAGGAACAAGGGTCCTTGAGAAGTAGGAACATCCAACTAAAAATGTGGACATCTAATTCACATAAAATTCAAATAGCAAATAGCACACAATTCTTCCACTTCCAGTAGGAATATAGGATATTACTCAAAAATACATGTTTAAAAAGCAGTGTTAAAAATGATGAAAAAAATATAAACACATTACCAAATAGTATAAAATCTGTGGACTTTACTGAACTGTATTTTAAAATTCTCCTACCCGAGGTCTTTTATTTTTGCATCAGAAAAAGGGAGATGTATGATCTGCGTCCTCTTTCTTCAAATTATTGTTGTTGCTAGTATGTTGGTCATGTAGTGTACTTTTCTGTGTACTAGACAGCTTCAAAAATCACAAATGATGAGGGGGGGGGGGTTCATAAAATTGTATGAAGGGATAAATCAAGACTGAAGGTAGGGACATCCCTCTAAAGATAGAGACAGATGAGAAGTCTGCTTGGTCCTGAACTATTTGGTGCCAAGTAAGCCTCCATATGCATGGGGGATCTCGACTCATGAATAACCCTGCTCCTGACTCCAGAATGTGCAAGTTGGCTTGCTCAGCAACAAGTACCGTTATGACTCTGTCATAGTACAAGCTGGTGTGAATGACTTGTGACATACCTTTCTGGACTATATGAAAAAAGACATGACTGAACTCTCAGATTATGTATCTCGGGCAGGTATGTCCCTGGCACTAAGCAGCATTCTACCTTCACCTAGGATGACACCACAATACAGATAAAAAATGATTAATTTCAATAATTGGCTTAGCTTCTGGTGTCACTCCAGGGGGATTCAGTATCTGTCTGCCTGGGAAGACATGGTCAACAGTCCATGCTGCTTTGCCAAACATGGTCTTCACAAATCTCCTCAAGACTTTGGGATACTGGCAAAGATGCTGCCTCCCTCATAGTGCCTTTTTTAGGCAATGTCCAAACAACAAAACTTTGGATGTAAAGAAATCCACTGAAGACAAATTCAAGGTCATGCTGCTTAATGCTACAAGCTTAAACAGAAAACTGTACTCCCTGGAAGCACTCCTCACCTTGGAAAACTGACCTTTGTTCAGTCACTGAGACTTGGTTCAAGGCCACTGACAGCACCCTGGTTGTACAAGGCTACAATGCCATTCACATGTTCAGACCCTAAAACGAGCATGAGAGAAATAGAGGTGGAGGTGCATCCATCTTCATTAAATCCAAATACACCTCAAGACTGGTGAAACAGTATGACTCATTTGAGCTACTCCAGATTAAATTAACTATAGGTAAAATACCTCTTCATATCATCATTAGCTACAGGTCCCCTACCAGGTGAAACACACCATCAACCTGGACTTGCTAGAGTCACTCAGTATACAGCCAAACACCTTGGTCATGGGAGATTTCAACTATCCTTCCATCGACTGGGCAACTTACACGAACACAAACATGATCCCTATGAGGTTCCTGGATGTTGTTAAATCAAATGCCCTGGAACAGCTGGTCCACATCAAATCATCAATCAAATGTCTTGGACCTAGTGGTCCCCAATATGGGGGGGTCACTGCACTACCCCCTGGGTGTTGCTCTCCCTGGTAAGGTCAGACCATAAATCTATCTTGTTTGAAGTAAAGATCAGACATGACACCCCTACAGGAGTAAAAATACTGAAAAATGTCTTCATTGCAAACTATTGCCTACTAAGTAATGATATAAAAAGTTTTGAAGCCTCTGCCAATATAGCCAACAATGACTTGTATGCAGAGGAATACACAAATGCCCTCTACAGCCACTAAAAAAATGCATTGACTCAGCTATACCCAACAAGAACAAAACCATGTCTTCCGAAAAAAACAAGGCATTCTGATGGGCTGAAAGTATAAACAAGCTAGTAAACAAAAGAAAGAAACACTTATTTAAGAGCAGGAAGGAACCTACTCAACAGAGGAAGAATACCCTCCACAGATTGAACAAGCAAATATGATATCTTCTTAAATTCTTTAAGGCTAGCTACAAGTCTAAATTAGCATCCCTAGTGAAAGACAATCATACAGCATTCTTTAGCTACGTCCGAAACCTAAAAGGGAATGCCCAACTGTGTGTCAAACTTATAGTGGATGGTACCACTCACACTGAACTTGAGGAAATTGCCAGCATGCTAGCTGACAGATTTGGCAATAACATCACCCCCCATCCCCACCAGATATACCCCAAAGCATTCCTGATACCAGTCCTCTACCAAGTATCTCCAAAGAACAGGTCATGCAAGCACTCTCCAAGGCCAAAAACATGGCCTCTATGGGACCAAATAACATCCCAGGCTGCTTAGTAAACAATCTAAAACAAGAGTGGAACCACACAGCACTCTCTTTAACCATAGGCTGAGAACTGGCTTTGTCCCAGCAGAATAGAGAATAGCAACAGCAATCCCCTTGCACAAAGGAGGTCCAGCAGCTGAGTATGGGAACTGTCCACCCATAAGCCTAACCAGACTTATCTGTAAGTCCATAGAAAGAATCATCATGGACATTATCCACAAGGACATAGGCAACCTTCAAACCCTTGACACAACCCAGTTTGGTTGCGTCAAGGGTGGATCTAGCTTATTAAACCTAGTGGACTTCTCTGAGACTATTACCAAAGCCCTGGATGAGGGCAAAACAGTACATAACACCTATCTTAATTTAGCAAAGGCCTGTGGCACAATCCCCATTCAGGTATCATAGAGAAACTATCTCAGCTGGGGAATAACCCATACATTACTAGACAGGTAGCAAACTGGCTCACAGACACAATACACATTGTCAAAGTTGGGGAGTCCTTCTCCACCAGTAGACCAGTTACCAGTGGGGCACCACAAGGATCTGTGCTGGGCCCTCTACTATTTGGAATCCATTTCTCTGAAGTCCAGGTGAAGGTAGATGGCCTGTGGCTTACCAAGTTTGCAGATGACTGTAAACTGGGTGCAGTCATAGGGTCCCCAGTGATGTTAACATATTACAGAAGGGGCAGACACAGACCAATGATGGGTGCCAAACTCACGGACTAAAACTTAATGCAAAAAATGCCTCATTATCCAAAGATGTAGCCCCTGCTAATTATGATATAGATAGCACCCCTCTAAGCTCAAACATAGTGATGCAAGATTTGGGAACACAGGTTGATAGCAATCTAAACTTCAATCACCATGTGTCCATAGTGGTAAGAAAAGCATTCTACATTGCACATCTTAGAAATAAGGGCATTACATCCAAGACCAGGGCAGTTATATCTCCACTGTACTTGATCCTTATCAGATCACTAATTGAGTATAATGCTCCCTTCTGTATGCAACTCACCAGACACCTGCAGCAACTGGAAAGACCATAGAGGGTTCTAACCAAGAGAATCCAGGGCCTCCAAAACATGACATGCATGGAAAGACTGAAAGCCCTGTGTCATACAGGCTGCTGAGAGGTGACCTGTGCATGGCCTACAGAGCAGTCTTTGACCTGCCCTAATGGAAATGCTGCACATCCGCAAATCAAAAGAGATGAGAATAACTCGCTGCAGGGATCTGAGCCTAGCCTGTGACATTAACTGAACATGCTGGAGAGACAGATATATTTCCCAGTGATTGCTGCTCCTCTGGAATAAGCTCCCACTCCATGTGAAACAGAGCTCCTCAATAATCCTATTCAAGCGCAACCTTGACAACTGGATGGGTGACCATAAATTCATCCCGACGGTGGCACCTATGTCTGTCACGGCCAGGGGCAGTCAGTGCTGATCACAGAATATCTCTGCTAACAATGACTATCTAACTATAGTCAATAAGGGTACTTAGGTTATTACATGGTTAGGTTTGTAAAGGCCCTAGGGCCATTAGCCTAGTAATCTCCTATGAACCTAGGAAGCTATGACATCAGACACTCACTCACCTTCTTCCATCTGTCTCTTACAGCATCCAAGCATCTATTAAAAATCAGATAATTTTTGTTATAGATAGGACTTTTTCCCCACAAAGTCAGTGTTTGCTTCTATTTTTATGTGTGTGTGTGTGTGTGTGTGTGTGTGTGTGTGTGTGTGTGTGTGTGTGTGTGTGTGTGTGTGTGTGTGTGTGTGTGTGTTTGTGTGTGTATGTATGTGTGTGTTTGTATGTGTATGTGTGTTTAATGAATATAATATAAAAAGACATGCATTCCCACAGGTGCACCAATAAAGGCTAGCAGGGTGTTCTATAGTACTAAAACATCTTCAAGTTCATAACATTCTCTTGTTTCTTCCTGATTAGTTCATTTCATTCTTCCCATTTTCTACATGGCCTTCCATGCTGGCATTACTTACTTTCCTCTATACTACTGGGAAATTTGTTCTATCACATATATCTTTCCCTAGCCCTGAGTAGCATTCTGCCATCACCCAGAATGATGCCGCAGTACAAGGACAAAATGATTGACTTCAACAATTGGCTAAGCTTCTGGTGCCATTCTAAAGGGATCCAGTATCTGTCTGCCTGGGATGACATGGTCGACAGACCATGATGCTTTGCCAGAGATGGCCTGTACCTGTCACCCCTGGGATTCCGGATACTGGCTAAGGTTCTTGCCGCCCCTATAGTGCCTTTTTTAGGCAAGGTTCAAATGACAAATTCACCACCGTAACAGCAACAGGCAAGCAAAAACTGAGGGTGATGCTACAAATTGCTAGAAGTCTAAATCTCAAAATGCACTCACTTGAGGCACTCCTTAAAATGGAGAACATCGATATCTGTGCAGTGACTGAGACCTAGTTCAAGGCTCCAGAGAGCACCCCTGCACCACCAGGCTATAACTCATACCACACTTTTCGGCCATGTAACCTAGACTGGAACACCAAAGGCAGAGGTGTGTCCATATTCATTAAGGATATCCAGACCTCCAGGCTAGTTGCTCAGCATAATGCAGCCGAGGTTATCCAAGTGCAACTAACTCTGGGCAAAACTGCAATCCAAATTGTAGCTTGCTACAGATCACCCACCATGCCCCAGGATTCCCACTCCTCTTTTCTTGATGTACTGGAAAATATTAAGGTTCAACCAAACACCCTAATAATGGGCAATTTCAACTACCCCACCATTAACTGGGAAAACTACTCATGTACCAACTCCTTCACTCAACGCTTTCTGGAATTCATAAACTCCAATGCCCTGGATCAGCTTATCCACACCCCCACCAGGGGCAACAATATCCTGGATCTAGTCATCACCAATATGAGTGACTGGTGTTCCACACCTGAAGTCAACGCCTCATTAGTCAGATCCGACCACAAGCTAATCACCTTAGATATCCGCATCCCGGCCCCACCCACCATTAAGGAAACCATGGTAAAAAATTTCTCCAGAGCCAACTTTATTGTTCTTAAGACAGAAGTGGTGAACTCCATGACACCCATGCAGATGGACAATACAGTTATGACTGCTGAATCCTACACAAATGCACTCTATAAGTACTTACACAAGTGCATGGATCATGCTATCCCAAACAGAACCAAGACGCTATCCCCCAAAAAAAGGAAGCCAATCTGGTGGTCCCTGCCATAAACAAACTCTACAACAGAAGGAAGAAACTGTTGCAAAAGAGAGTAAAATCCCATGGGTGGAGGAGCTCCCTGGTCAGCCTCAGTAAGAAGCTGAGATCCCTTATAAGATTCTCCAAAGCTAGCTACAAAAACAAAATTGCCACTGATTCTAAGGGCAACCACAAAGCATTCTATAGCTGTGTCAGGAATCTCAATGGCAACACCCAGATCTGCTCTGAGTTACAGCACAACAGCACGAAAATTACAGATCCAACTGATATTGCCAACATCCTGGCAGATAGGTTCAGTGCTAACTTTACCCCACCCCCTAAAGGACCCATATCTATACAGAAAGAATGAAGAGTCCGTGTAATCACATCTTGGCAGGTAAAAGCTGCACTCTCTAAAACCAAAAACATAGCATCCATGGGAACGGACAACATCCCAGGCTACATTTTACATGAACTTCAAAACGAACTGGTTCCCCACCTAAGCACCATGTTCAATCATAGTCTCACATCAGGCTTTGTGCCCACTGAATGGAGCACAGCAGCAGTTATCCCATTCCACAAAGGGGGAGCCACCACTGATCCTGGGAACTATCACCCTATTAGCCTGATGAGCCTGGTCTAAAAGGCCATGGAACGTATCATCATGGAACTCATAAACAAAGACATTGGTAACCTCCAAACACTGGTCCCCACCTAATTTGGGTTTGTGAAAGGTAGATCATGCCTTCTGAACCTGATCAACTTCTTTGAGGCAGTCACCAAAGCAGTAGACGAGGGTAAGGTGGTTCACACAGCCAATCTTGACCTCGCCAAGGCTTTCGACACCATCCCCCATCCTGGAATTATAACTAAACTCACTAAACTAGGTATAAATCCCTACGTCACAAGATGGGTTGCCAACTGCCTCATTGACAGAACCCACACTGTAAAAGTTGCAGACTCCAAATCTGACTTCAAACCAGTGACAAGTGGAGTACCACAGGGTTCACTCCTGGGACCTTTATCTACTTCTCTGAAGTAAAGGCTAACACAGAACGCCTCTGGCTAATGAAGTTCGCAGATGACTGCAAACTAGGAGCCATAGTTGAGTCCCAAATGCTGTGGACATCCTACAGAAGGGCCTCACTGAGACATATGACTGGTGTCAGAGTCATGGCCTCAAGCTCAATGCCAAAAATTGCATTGTCATCTCCTTTGGTAAAAACTCTATACCCATGAACTACCACATAAACAGCAGTCTACTTAATGCCGAATGTGTGATTCGAGACCTTGAGACCCAGGTGGACAGTAGTCTCTCCTTTGATAATCACATCGCCACAGTAGTCAGGAAATCATTCTATGTGGCACACCTCATCACAAAAGGGTTCTCATCCAGAAAAAAAGAGGTCATCGTTCCCCTCTACTTGGCACTCATTAGACCCATTATAGAGTACAACGCCACTTTTGGAATGTACCTCACAAGACATCTGCAGCAGCTGGAAAGGCCACAGAAGTACCTCACAAAGAGGATTACTGGCCTCAAACAGATGCCCTACACTGACCGTCTCAAAAAACTCCAGCTTTACTTTGTAGCATATCGCCTACTCTGAGGAGATCTCTGCCTAACATATAAAGCTATGTTAAACCCAGAGCTGTTGGACATGCTACACCTAAAGAAATCCCAATCCCTCTGAGCTACACGCTCTAGGGACCTAAACCTTGTCATTACAATAAACAGGACATGCTGGAGGGATAGATTCCTGTCCCAGAGACTTCCTATACTCTGGAACAAGCTACTAGGGTTGCCACCTTTTCAAATGGCCAAAGTAGGACATTTTTGGTACAAACATCAGATTTTACAGGCTGACACATACCCACGATCAGTACAAAGGTTAGAACTTAATTTTTTTGCCTAAATAAAAGCTTATTCTTGTAGCATTTTAGTTGCTTATTCTGTTTCTTTTAACATTTAGGTATTTTAGATACAGAATAACTGCTTTATGCAACTATTACATAAAATATAGGAAATAATTTTATCTGAAAATCTCAGGACATTTGCCATTTTTACAATTTTTTGTCAGAACAAAACTGCCCAAAGAGGGACTGTCCCTCGTAAAGTGGGACAGGTAGTAACCCTATAAGCTACCCATCTTTTTCAAGCAAAGTTCTTCATTAGCACTCTTCAAGAAAAATCTTGATGAATGGATGGAAAATAGGAAATACACCCTGGGAATCACTTCTGTGGCTCTCCTTGACAGGAGCACAGGAAATTAACTTTCTTGGGTGGCGTAAGCCAGGGAACCTTGTTGGCTAGGCTTACTTAGACCCTTGGGCCGATAGCCTAGTACCTACCTATGAACCTATGAAGTCTGTGTGAGGGAGTGAAGGTGAGTAGGGCTGCTGGAGAGGGTAATAAGTGTAGAATCCTCAGTGTACTGGATCAGAGATGAGATGCAGCAGGCAGAGTGCAGATTGTCAGTAAAAATATTAAAGAGAAGGAGCCCTAGAATAGATCCTTGGGAGCCACCTGTTTGGATAGGTAAGAAAGGTGAGAAGGAGGTCTGCCATCTAACAGATTGCAGTCTGTTGTTATGATAACTAGAGAAACAGAGAGCAGTGCATATGGAGAGACTGAGTTCAGCTAGTCTGTTAAGGAGCTTAGGGTGGGAGATGGTGTTGAATGCTTTTGAGAGGTCAAGGAATAGACATGACACCAGTTTGTTGTTATCTCTGGCCTATGCTATAGTCTGGGTGAAGAACAGAAGAGCTGTAGAAGTACTGTGATGGGGCCTAAATCCATGTTGAGAGGGGCTGAGGAGGTTTTCCTGAAGTAGATAATTAAGACATTGTCTATGAATACATTTTCTAGAATTTTTGAGGGAGGGGAGAGGATGGCTATAGGTCAGAAACTGGAAGGGTCCTTTGTGAAGTGGAATTGTATAAAAGGATTTACAGATTTCAGGGACTGAGAATTGTTTGATAGAATGGTTGATAAGGATTGAGATGGGCTATGCTATAGCATTGGCTGCAAGTTTGAGAAATTGGGGGGGTAGTTTGTCGAAGGAGGAAGATCATGGCTTAAGTTTCTGCAAAAGGGATTGTATATAGGCAGAGGTTTCAGGGAAAAGGCTGTGTAGGGTTAGGTGGTGGAGGGAGTTGGGGGGTTGTGATTTGTTATTGTTGTGGGGAGTTAGTTTGCAGATTGAGTCTATGAAGTAATTATTTAGTAGTGTGGCGGTTTCAAGAGGTGTTTTATTAGGGGAGGGATTGGGGATAGAAGGGTTCCCCAGATGGAGACTATTGTTCATAGTGTACCAAAACTGGTTTGGGTTTGAAGTTGTGGGTAGATTGTGCTTCTTGATAGAATGTTTTCTTGTCACGGATAATATGTTTTTTTAGTTCTCTGAATTTAAGGAGGAGAGAAGGAGATTTTGACTGTATCCATTGTTTCCAGGTGGTGTCTCTAAGATTCATAGTGGAAAGGGTGTCTTCAGAGAGCCAGGGTGCAGGATTTGATTTGCTCCTAATTTTCCTGATGGGTGCTAGGGCATTTAGTATGTTTAGGAAAATATTGTTTAATTCAAGGACAGCATAATTTAGAGGAAGGTTATACAGGTGAGACCAATCGACAAGGGATAGCTTGTTGTTAAAAGTTTCTGCATTGAAGTTGGACAGGTTGTGGCAGTCTCTATAGAGGTGGGTTTTTGTGGACTGAGAAGGTAGTCTTAGAATCAAGACAGGGAAGTGATCACTTAAAGAGTCAGTTAAAGTGGTGGGATTATAATACTGATTAGGGTTGGAAGTTAAGATCCAATCAAGAATGGAGCTGGAGTTTTTGTTGATACGGGTGAGAGTAGAAATAAGTTGACTGAAACCAAAAAAATTAACTAATACTAAGGCTAGGGGAGTGGGGGTAGAGTTTATTCCAATCAATATTGACATTGCCTAGCATGATTGTATCATATGATAGATGTTGGGAGATTCAGGATTCAAGAATTGGAATGTTGTTACCAGGAGGTATATAGATAGATACTATGCACATTTTTTGTGTGTGGGCTAAGGTGACAGTTGAGAAAGATGAGTTCTGCAGGGGAGAAATCAAGAAGGGTTAGTGAGAGGGGGAGAGGTTAAGTTGTTCTGAGTACATAATAGCAACACCACACACCCTTTACATTCTACACAAAACTGCTATTTTGGATGTTTTAAAATTTGTGAAGAAATAATCAGCTTTCAGTAGGGAACATTATTTATAGGTGGGGCTATAATTTGTTTGCAGCAATGAGGATGTACCTAGGGGGGTCTAGAATGGAAAATATAACAAAACAGGAAAGATTTCAGAGGAGATTTATGAAAATATTTGGTATAAAATATGTGAATTCAGTAACAGGAACTCAGAGAGAATTTACATATTATTCCCCAAGGTACAATTACGGGGCTAGACCTGGAAGACATTATATTCCACAGGAAAATGTGCACTTAATTGAGAAATTTGATACACATCTAATAACTAATTCAGATCCTGTGCCAATAATTACTAAGGTAAAATGAAGGGTAATGAAGCAAAGATGAGACACTGGTGCTTCCCCACCTACCTACCTACCTATGACATGATTTACTGACCTCGATGCTTTGCCAGAGATGGCCTGCATTTGTCACTCCTGGGTTTACAGATACTGGCTAAGGCTCTTGCCACCCCTATAGTGCCTTTTGACCAAATTACCACCATAACAGCTATAAATAAATGCAATCTGAGGGTCATGCTGCTCAATGCTAGAAGTCTAAATCTCAAGATGCACTTGCTCGAAGCACTCCTCAAAATGGAGAATATCGACATTTGTGCTGTAATGGAGACCTGGTTTAAAGCAGCAGAAAGCACCCCTGCACTACCAGGCTATAAGTCATTCCACACCTTTCAGCCCCAGAACATGGACCGAAGCTCCAAAGGCAATGGTGTCTCCATATTGATAAAGGATATGCACAACTCCAGACTAGCCCAGCATAATGCATCTGAGATGCTTCAGGTACAACTAACATTGGGTAAGACAGGGATTCAGGTTGTAGCATGCTATAGGTCCCCAACCATGCCCCAAGACTCTCACTCCATGTTCCTAAGCACCCTGGAAACTATTAGGGTCCAACCCAACACTCTCATACTAGGTGAATTCAACTACCCCTCCATCAACTGGGAAAACTACTCATGCACCAATACACTGACCCAACCCTTCCTGGAATTGAATTCCAATTCCCTGGACCAGCTCATTCTTACCCCCACTAGAGGAAGTGGCTTCCTTGACCTTGTTATTACTAATATGGGCAACCATTGCTCTACTACAATAGTGAATTCCTCCCTTGTTAGATCCGACCACAAACTAATCACGATCGGAATCCACATCTCACCCCCCCCCCCGCCCCGCAAAGGTAACCACCATGAAAAACTTCTCCAAAGCTGACTTTGGGCTACTAAAAACAGAGGTGGCTAACTTCATGGCACCCATGTCAATGGAAAATAGATGCATGACTGCTAAATCATACACCAATGCACTGTACGAACACATACATAAATGCATAGAACTAGCCATACCCAACAGAACCAAGACTCTCTCCTCCAAAAAAAGAAGCCAATCTGGTGATCCCCTGCCATTAATAAACTCTACAACAGAAGGAAGAAACTGTTGCAGAAAAAAGGTGAAGTCCCAACACTGGAAAAACTCCCTTATTAGCCTCAATAAAAAGTTGAGATACCTCATCAAAACCTCTAAAGCCAGCTATGAAGGTAGAGTTGTGGCAGACACTAAAAACAAACACAACGCCTTCTATAGTTATATCAAGAATCTCCGTGGCAATACCCAGGTTTGCTCTGAGTTACTGCACAATGGTACCTCCTATACTGAGCCAACAGATATTGCTAACATACTGGCCAACAGATACAGTGCCAACTTTACCCCTCTCTCCCCCCTAAAGGACCAATCGCAATACTGGATAAATGCCAGGCACCCAGCCTTACTGCAGCACAGGTTAAAGCTGCAATGTCCAAGGCCAAGAATATAGCTTCCATGGGACCCGAAAATATCCCTGGATATGTTCTACATGAACAACAAAGTGAACTAGTACCACATCTGTGTGCCCTGTTCAATCACAGCCTCACCTCAGGCTTTGTCCTAATGAATGGCGCACTGCTACAGTCATCCCTCTCCATAAAGGGGGAGTGACTACAGACACTGGGAATTATCGGCCCATTAGCCTGATGAGTCTGATATGTAAGGCTATGGAGCACATCATCATGGACCGAATGAAAAGGATATAGGAAATCTCCAAACTCTAGATCCCACACAATTTGGTTTTGTGAAAGGTAGATCATGCCTGCTCAACCTGGTTGACTTCTTTGAGTCAGTTACCAGAGCAGTTGATGAGGGCAAGGCAGTTCATACAGCCTACCTCAATCTGGCCAAGGCCTTTGATATCATTCCCCACTCAGGAATTATTGATAAACTCACCAAATTAGACATCAACCCCTATATCACTAAGTGCATTGCAAATTGGCTCAGAGATAGAACCCACAGTGTGAAAGTAGCAGACTCCAAGTCAGACTGCTGACCAGTCACAAGTGGAGTCCCACAGGGATCGGTCCTGGGTCCTCTCCTGTTTGGCATCTACTTCTCAGAAGTCCAGGCCAACACGGAGGGACTCTGGCTGACCAAATTCACAGACAACTGCAAGCTGGGAGCCATTATTAACTCCCCAAGTGATGTAGACATCCTACAGAAAAGCCTCACTGAGACCAATGACTGGTGTCAAAACCATGGCCTTAAGCTTAATGCCAAAAAATGCGTCGTCATCCCCTTTGGGAAAAACTCAGTTCCCACTAATTACCACATCGATGGAAGCCCACAGAACACTGAAGACGGTATAAGAGATCTGGGGACATAGGTTGACAGCAACCTCTCTTTCAACCACATTGCCACTGTGGTCAAAAAGTCCTTCTATGTGGCACATCTCATTACCAAGGGTTTTTCATCCAGGAAGAAAGAGGTCATCATCTCTCTCTACTCTTCCCTCATTAGGCCAGTCATTGAGCTTAATGGCCCATTTGACATGTACTTCGCTAGACACATGCAACAGCTGGAAAGGCCACAAAAGGACCTCACAAAGAGGATCCTAGGCCTTAAACACATGTCCTACATGGACAGAGTCAAAAAACCTCCAGATATTCTCTGTCTCATATCGTCTACTAAGAGGTGATCTATGCTTGACTTACAAAGCCATGTCTGACACAGCTTGGTCTGAAATGCTACATCTAAAGAAATCCCAATCCCTCTGCACCACATACTCCAGAGACCTCAACCTCATTACCACAATCAACAGAACATGTTGGAGGGGCAGGTTCATAACCCAGAGACTGCTCATGCTTTGGAATAGACTTCCCATACATGTCAATCAAAGCAGCTCACTGGCCGTCTTCAAGAGAAATCTTGATGAGTGGATGGGAAATAGAAAGTTCACCCCGGGGATCATGCCAGTGTGCTACTTGATAGAGGCTCTGGGAACTAACATCGGGCAGCACAATGCCAGGGCACTTCTATGGGCTTGGCTTGTAAAGGCTCCAGAGCCATTAGCCTAGTACACACCTATGAACCTATGAACCAATTAAAACAGAGAGGAATTAAATGAATGGGTAATAGAAATTATCTGGGAGTTATTAGGGAGGATAGAAAGTGCTCCAGAAGTTATAGGTAGTGAGTGGGATAAAATGAAGGTGGAGTTTAAAAACAGATTAGAGATAAAAGAAAAAGAGATTGGATTAAGAAGTAATAAAAAATTATTTTGAGAGACTGACAAAGGTTAAAGTATTACAAAATAAGGGGACTCTAACAGAACATGAACAGGTACAATTACAGAGTGCTAAACAGAATATAAGGAAGTACCTGGATAATATGCATAAGTTTATAAAGATTGCTATTAACAAACTGTATTTTGTAATAATTCCAGAGCACAAAAATGTTTGGCAAAATGACTTAGGAAGCAAAAAGTAGAAAGGGTGGTTGTCAAACTTAGGGTGCATATAACAAGAAAAATAACCAGAGATCCTGTAGAGATATTAAAGATATTTCAGAAATGTTATGAAAATGTGTATAAAGCATAGACGTGGGGAAATCAAAAAAAAGAAACCTTTATGAAATACTAAAATATGAGAAGATTAGAGGTAGATGGATCTCAAAAGCTTACAGTTAAGATAGAAGATGATGAGACAAAAATGGTGATGTATATGCAGGAATGCATCCAGGAATAGATGGTATTCTGGTAAAAATTTGGAAGCTCAGAGGAACGAAAGTGATAAAGATCTGGAAGGTTTTGTTTAACAGTACTTTAAAAGGTGGAGAAGCACCAATATCCTGGAAGTAAGTTATGGTGACTGTAATAACTAAGATGGTAAAGACCCATCTGACCCAGCTTCATATAGGCCATTTAAATTTTAAACCTTGATTATAAAGTTTTTATATATACAAATGGCTAAAAGAATGGCAAAGGTGATGCAAAAATTGATAGATATGGGGCAACATGGTTTTGTGGAGATAAGGCAAACATTTGACAACATTAATAGAACAAAGGTGATCCAGAGGGAACCAGAATATTAGAAAATACCACTGTAAGTTGAGATTTTATGATTATAGCAATGGAAGCATTTGCATTTCCTGATACAATAATACGGTTAATTAGAAGGATATATGAGGGATCAGGGGCAAAAATCAAAGTAGGAGGGTTCCTCTCTAATAAGTTGTGTTTAAACAGAAGAACCATATAGGGACTTCCTGTTTCAGCTTTGTTATTTGCAACATGTTTAGAAATACTGGCAAAAAAAATAAGGGACTCAGAAATGTAAGGATATAATTGGTATGGTGTTCAAGAAAAGTTGGCTTTATTTGCAGATGATATTATTGTGTACCTGACAGAAGCAGAAAAGGACAGCTCAGTGTTGTGGAATATTCTGAGACAGTTCCATTTTTTTCAGGCTATAAAATTAATGAAGATAAAACAAAGGCTATAGCTATAAGGTAGGTACCCACATATGAATTGGTTCAGCAATACCCATATTTATGAGGACATGATAAAATTAAATATTTAGGAGTATGAATTAAAAAGGATATAGTTGTGGCAGCAAAAGATGTGGGAAGAGACTAAAGAAAAGATAATACAAAAACTAAGACACTGGCATCTCTCTTCTATGGATATGAATAGCAAGATAAAAGCAGTAAAAATGTTTTAGCCCCTTTAGTTTTAGGCATTTTTTTTCACTCTGAGGATAAGTTGTGGATAGTAATTAATAAAGATTTGAAGGATTTTATTTGGGAGGTTAAAATGGCAAGATTCAAGTGGGATAAGCCGTTTCTCCCCATGGAACGAGGAGGTTTAGGACTACCTGATTTGAAGGGATAGTTTAGAGCTGTACAGTTAAGTTTCTTTTATATAACACAATCAAAAAGCTCCAATTCAAAGTGGAAAGAGATGATGATGAAGCAGGTGGGTAATTCAAGAAATAAGGAAAAAATGTAATTTTGGATGAAGATCCTTAAGGAGAACAATTACAGTCATACAGAATATTATATTTACAAAGTAGCAGAAAGTATACAAAGAACTAAGCCAATATGGGAAGGAGAAAGGAGAGTCTGCTGATAGGGATGGCTGCAATTAGGGATACAGAATATAGACAAGAGGGGGCTAGAATTTACTGGAGGAAGATGGCAAAGGAACCAAGGTATTGGGAACAAATAACTAGAGAAGGAAGGTAATAGAATGGAAAGAGGCTAAGAAGACATTTGGATTATAGTCTAGTGATTGCCTTTGCTATCAGGGACTGATATCAGAGTATAGGCAAAACGGGACAGGGGAATCCTAACTGAAAGACTTGCATTGGTTGAGTTTTTAATTGAATCTACAACAGAAGATGTTGTTAAAATGAGTTAATTAGTAGGACAGATACAATATTGCATGATAACTATAAGGAATCAATCAGAAGCGGTCAGAAAAGATTGGGAAGAGAGATTAGCTATGTAACTCACAAAGAAACAATGGAAGGATATATGTATGACTCCCAAAAATGCAACAAAATTAAGAAAATTTAGAATTTTGCCTGGAAGTATTTGCACAAATACTGTTATACCCCAAGAAGACTACAAAGATTTTCCTCAACTAGATGGCAACTATTGCAGGTGTGATGGGGAAGAAAGAGGTAACTGTGAACATATGTTTTGGGAGTGTAATGAGTTGGCAGACTTTAAAAATTCCCTACAGAGTACTCTGTCAGGAATTCTGGGAGAGCAACTAAGGAAATTATTTTTTGAGCTGGGATACAGGATCTGAATCGTCTGTACATGGTTAGGCCTTGATAAGGTTAATTCTGTTGGCTGCCAAAAAAGGCAATTACTAGAAAATGGAAATCAAAATCTAAACAACTATAACTGAAGCACTGAATACTGTAACAGAAATAAAAGAACATGAACTGGATCTTTATAAAAGAATAGGAGTAAATTACATAGAAAACATGGAAATTATAGGAACAATACATGCAGAGAAATGTTTTGGAGGAGGACTAACGTTTAAGAGAAGAAAGGACTTTAATAATTTATGTAATGTTGCTTAGCTTATATGATATATAACAATAAATGTGAATTATAATATTTGTAAATGTGAAATCGTTAATATGGTTTGATTACTTTTATATAAATGTAAGTTTGCCTATCTCATAAGTGATAATTTAATAAAGATGTTTAAAAAATTAATTTGCTTTAGTCTTGAGTCTCTGCTGGTCATTATTTTTCTTTCTTTACCATGTTAAGCTTCTTCATATTCGCACCTTTCTCATATCTTCATTCTGCACTCTAGATTCTCTTCAGGCCTTTGCACTCTTATTCATTATGCTGTTTATGTTTACTTTGCTGTTAGTTCCTTTCTCTGTGTTTACTTTCTTTACCAGTTTCTCCTATCCTATGATTCTGCTTTTGTCTTCCTCTGAGACATTGATGGATGTTGTACGTCTTCAAGTAGGCCTCACATTTAGAAGCACTCACCCTGCTCTATTTGCCCTAATTTTTAGTCTGTTGCTTGTGATCCTTGGCATTTTATTTTCACAGATGTTTATTTGCCATGCTTTTTTTGAATTATTTTGCATAGCTTCTAGCTTTCCTGTTACTAGTAAGTGTCTAGGTATATATCACACTTTTGGACTAATTATAATTCTAATGATATTCACCCTTCCAGCAATTGTGAAAGATTTCTCTTTCCATTATCTCACAGGGCACATAACTTATTTTCTAATTTTCATAGTTATGTCCTTAGTTTTCTATATTCCAAACTTAGATATATAGCTCCTGGTTTTGGAGGTATATCTAGCCACAGTTTAATTTCCATCATACCTTTCTCTACCTATCCTGACTTTCACAATGTTTTCAAATTGAGCCTCGGATGTGCTCCTTATTTTAGTTTATCAAAATTTTTCCAGGACTACATTCCCTGCCCTTTCTGTCAGGAGAATATAATCATCTTCCAAGAGAAAAAATATACTTCTCCTCTCCTTCCCTCTCCTCTTCCAAGGCTTTCCTGCCTTCATTTGCTATCTCTCCATTGTTATACTGAACAGCTTAGGTGACAGCAAACATCTGCCTAGTTTCCTTTATGATTGCCCATTTATGAATATATTTGTTGGTAGATTCCTGCACATTGTCCACATACCCTCCAAATCTTTCTCCTATCCCAGTCTCTTGTAGCATGTCTTTGAGGAATCCTCATTCTAGAGAGCTGAATGTTTTCTTTATGTAATATAAAATAATCCCTGTTCTTGTAACCCTTTTCTCTTCTTGTTCCACCATGAAATGAGCACTGTCCACCAACCTGTCCATAAATGTCCTTTTTTACACAAAGTCTGACTGTTTTCTTGTATCACACTGGGTAGTAACCCTTTTAAACTGGTTGGCAGTATTTTTTCTACAATTTTCCTGTCAGTACTAATTAGGGGAAATAGTCCTAAAAGCTCCCATTCCAGGATCTGTGTGTTCTGTTTTGGCATTATAATTATGTAGCCTCCCATTGATTTGTTCAATCTCCCCTCCCTTTCTTCATTATAAATGTTTGCTAGAATTTCTTTTGTCACAGCCTGTACTAGTTTATAAAGCTAAATCAGGAATTTGTCAGAGCCCGTGGCTTTTCCTTCTTTTAATCCCCTAATAGCCCTGCTTACTTCTTCCACCTTTATCAACTAGTCTAGGTCCCTTGTCTTTTTGTATTAGTTTTTTCCTTCCACAAGAGACCCCTAGTTTTCTCTTTCCTCTTCCCTGCTCTGTAGATTTCTTCAAATAATTGTCTTATTTCTTTTTCCATTTTCCTACTTCATTATCATCCCTTCTCTGCAACTTATTTTCTTTATATTTCTTCTGTTATTTCCTCCTGTTTTTATTTTGCTCCTGCTTTACTTTCCATTTCTTCTTATACTCTTTATGTCTGCTTTGGTTTTCTTTTCCTTTAATCTCAAAACTAGGGCTTTCCCTCCTCTTTCATAATGGCTGTACCAATATTCCCCTCTATCTACTAATTCGTTCTGCACCTTGATAACCTCTAATCTGTCAAGATGTCCTCTTAGCCTGGCATCCTCTTATCCAGTCCCACCTTGACCCCTTCTCTATACATTTCTCTTTGTAGCATTTTAGCTACTTGCTCTAGTTTATCTATGTCACCCTTTCAGTTCCTGCTATATCTCCTTGCTTCCTACATAAGGGATTACCTGCAAGCTAATTTGATGACATCTCATCAGTTTGTCCCTATCTCTCACCCGTCTAATTCTAATCCTCCCTTAAGATTCAGCTCTGTCTCTCTTTTAGCTGATTTTTATTATTTTCTCTGCCCTTTCACACTATCCCATGTCCAGTCTCCTTATACTATGCTTCCCGATTGCCCTGCTATAGATCTCCTGTCATTTGAATGGTCTGAGACTACTCTCTTTGTCTCTGCCTCTCTCTCCCTCTCTCTCTCTCCCAAACTGTCACTTCTTATATTCTAGGCATGTTTTCCCACAGTCATAAATTACTTGCTTCTGTGTAGAAATGTATTATGTTTTATACTCTTTTAGTCAACCTACAGAGTGGCTGTCCATTTGTGTGCTAATGTGTGACCCTTTTTTTTGTTAATAAACTAGTGGTAACTTTGGTGGGATTATGTCTGTAATCTTGGAAATATTGCATATCGAATGGCACCATTTTCTTAAGACAAAGCATTTAACTTCAACATCTTCTTAGTCATCTAGTAGACTTGTTCACAATCTTTCATGAAATTCCATATAAAAACATCTTGTAGAACCACTGGGAGGTTTGTCAGGGACTAGTGATGGTGTTTCTCTGGTCCTGTATCCAGCTCCACTGCAATTTGTTCCGAAACTTAGATGTGTCACACCCTCCTCAGTTTTGTTTAATAAGTTGCCATGTTCACTTTTAAAAGTTATATATTCTGAACAAAAAATGAATATATTGTAAGACACATTTCTGATATTTCATGATTTAGATTTGTTTTCCTGTTCAGAGAATTATTATAATGACATTTTGTACTTTCTGGTAAATGCACGTTTATTAGCAGAAATACTTCCACACCTCTCAACCTTTTAGCTCAAGAAATCTGGACAAAGCCTGACATAATTGGGGATCAAGGCCCAAAAAATAGGGACAGATTTTAAATATTGCTCCTATAAACTTAGAAAGTTGATAGAATGGCAGGATTTGTCTTAGCATGCATTTTTCTGAAGAAACAGACCAAAAATATGAGGCAAAAATCTGTGCATTATGCAAAAATCTGTAAAGTTGAAAGGTATGTTCTGAAACCACCACTTTATAATACTGCACCTATAATTATTATTAAAAAATAATGAGATGTGCTCAGAGTGATGTTCTGCCATTTCATCAGCTTTGGTTTTACACAGTGCAACAGAACAGGTAAACAGATAACATGATTCACCTAATGGTACTCTGCACAGTGCTAAAGGCACATACACATGCTACAGTCCCCCTTTTGTGAAGCAAAATCGATACTATCATGAGGTCCATTAGTGCAATAGCATTCATTAATACCACACATTTATACAATTTCATTTCTTTACATTATCACTTACTGATCCATACATTATAAAACACATAGCATATTTTCACATTGTACTGCATTGGTGATTGTAGGAAACTGAATTGCTTTTAGAATGTTATTTAGAATTATGCAACTCACAATACTCACCGTATTTGGCTTATTTGTTTACTTGGTAACATAAGCATCAATACTTTCTTGGACACCTTATGGCCTGGGAAAGAACAAATTATAGTTATATGTCCCATTATGTAATGCTGAAACTTTACTGGTACCTTCAGTGTCACTAACCTAGTAGTACAGCACCAGTCTCTCAGTGTAGGTTCGCACTCTTTCCTCATAGCAGTCAGTTTCTTTTATTAATGGCATGAATAGAGTAGTGATAAAAGTATGCTAATGCAGGTAGGACAGTGAGAAAAAAGTTACACTTCAGGAGAGATGCACATTTTTATCCCACCCTTGTAACACTGTCCACTGTTAGCATAAATGTAACTATTTAGAAATACGTAAACAAATAATCACTCATTAGGGTAAAAAAGTAAATATTCATGTTTTCACAATTTGTTAACATGCAAAATAAGAGCAAAATCATTTCATACTGTAGTCTCTGCAGTTAAAATAGGGCCTTCCTTATGGGGGTCTATATTATAACATCAAAGTCTTACAACTTCAAATGTTATAATATCGAACCCAGTAGAGCGAACGCTGGAAATAACGAAGCTGCAGAACACCGAATGCTTTCCTAGGGAAAGTATTCGGTGGGCCATTTCTGCAGCTTTGCTATTCCTCGACTGTGGAGCAAAGGTTATGGACTGGGTTAAGGAAAGTGTGCGAATGAAGGTGAGTGTGTGACTGGGCGAGGGTTAGGTGAGTTAGGGTTAGGGCGCAGGTCAGGGAAGTGTGCGATTGTGTGGACATGAGGGTTAGAGTGGGGAAGGTGAGTTAGGGTTAGGGAGCAGGTAAGGTGAGTGTGTGATAGTGACGACCTTAGGGTTAGGGTTGGGTTAAGGTAAGTGGATAGCTAGTGGTGTATGTATGGTTTAGTGTAGGGTTTTGTGAAGTGTGTGTGTTTGTGTGTATATGTGTGTGTGTGTGTGTGTGTGTGTGTGTGTGTGTGTGTGTGTGTGTGTGTGTGTGTGTGTGTGTGTGTGTGTGTATTATTTATTTTGGTGTGCTAATGTTGTGTGTATGTTTGTTGGAACAGCAAATTTTTTCTATGGGAAAAAATTCACTATTCTGACTGTTTGGTTTTCTGGTGTTTCGCTCTACTGGGTTCGATATTATAACATTCGAAGTTGTAAGACTTTGATGTTATCAAGTAGACCCCCTTATGGTGACTCTGGGCCACCAAGAAATAAAAGCATTGACTGCAACCTAGATTACTTGTTTGATTATTGATCTGAGAGACTGGAAGAGATAACTGGGATAATGACAGTTAGTGTCCAATCTTTACATTCCCTTACTTGGGGTAGAAAGAGATCTAATTGCTGGAATGTTAGCACTCGTACAGAAGACTGGCTGTGTAGCATGTACTATTGATTGATAACATGTGCCTAGCTTTGGGAAAGCAGTGAAGGTAGCTTCTGCGGGAGGTATTGCAGGCCCCTGCTGTGACAAAGGTGCACAGGACAGCCATCAAAGGATGGGTTAGAGATCATCAGAAAACTCTGTGTCATGGATGATGTGGATTCATGGGGAAGGACTGTTGGTTAGTTCTCCAGCCAGCCACACTCAGGTTCATCCTTAAATGCAGATGGACCCAGTTTTGGGCGAGAAGCCAGACTACTAGGCTAATGAGACAAGGGCATATCTTGCCCTACAAGCAATCTGGATTGACAGAGGAAGAGTGGGGCATAAACCACCTTTATTACTACCTGGATGTTGCCATCCCCCTCTTGTCTCTCCTCTGCCAGTAGATAGTCTCTTCTACTTGGGGAAACAAAGGAGCTCAGGACTGTGGGAATGGAGGGGTGGATGGTTGAAAGGCTGGGAAGCAAAAAAGCAATATCCTGTCTTCCTACAAATTGCATTATCTACATACCTCTCAACCTCTTTGTGCAAGAAATCTGGACAAAGTAAAAAATAATGGGTGACAGGGCCCAAAAATAGGAATAGATTTTAAATATTGCTCTTATAAACTTAGAAATTTGCTAGAATAACAGAATTCATGTTAACGTACACTTTCTGAAGAAGTCTGAAGCTCAAATGTTTGTAATTATTTAGAGACTTCAATCCTCTGTGATTTGACAGAAAACCACAAATCATAGGAGTAATAGACCAAAAATAGGAGTCATAAATATGGACATTCTGCAAAAATCTGGACAGTTGAGAGATATGTATGAAACCAAAAACATTATTCTGCAAAGGTCTTCCACTGTAAACAGTCACAGAACATTAAAACAAGTAACCAATACTTTGTATTATATTTCTTATCAGGCTTACTAAACATCAAACTTACACTATGACTGCACGCATTTATTTCCCTTCAATGTGGCATGAACCAGTCACAGAGGAGCTGTCATCCAGGCACTTTTCAAGACTTTACCTTTTTCTATCCCTAAACCTCTCCTCCAGTGTGTTATGTACATGCCTGTAGATGCAAGGGCCTGCTATGCCTTCCCCATGAGCAAGCATAATCCCACATGCTTCATGAAGGCTACTGCATAGACATGGCAAAGACAAGTGCAGATTCCTGGCCAATATGCTGCATGCAGTGCAGTACATTCTTCAGTAGATTGCCAATACTGAAATAGGTTGGACCACCTCTTTTCTTCTAGGATAGGCAAGTTAGAGTCAAACATTCAGTCCAATCCTCTCATTAAATTATCTCCTCCAGCACCCGTATCATTACTTGATCTTGAATCCCATGGGTACAGAACTGGCTGACCTGAGCATTCAGTCTGCTTTACATAAATCATTTTCCAAAAATGAATTATTGAATTGTCTTTTATTACATAAAATATTTTTGCCTTAGTCTTCTTGTGTCTTGCTACTACCTGACTAATCCTTCCATTCCCTGTATGCAAGAGCCAGTCATAGGAAGCCATCATTCGGGTAGCCTTTGAGTGACTGGAAGTCCCACAGTATATGCCTCTTTCTGAAGGTGTACTTCAGTGCATGCCCACAATACTTACTGCAGCACATACACAATGGGAATGTATTAATTCTTGGTGTCTGTGTTGCACTTGATACATCACCTGCCTTCTCTTACATGACATTCTTGAATGGACCAAGCTGTCCTCCCCTATTAGTTGCTCAGTTCCACTTTCTCCTGCAAGCCCACCAACGCACAGGTTGCTAATCAGTCCTGGGAAGTCAGAGCTTTATCTTTCTGTGCCACAAAGCTGACTACAATAACATTATTTTTGAAGGTCCTTGTTATCAATGAAATAGCAGTCACAACCCAATCTTCTTTACCTAGAACACCAGAACAAGGGTTCCTCATACCTGCTGTCCCATTTATTTTTGTTTTCGTTCTTTCCCCCTAACTGTTCAGCCTGATATGCAAAATTAAGCCTGCACGTTTGATTCATATTGTGAAAGGTGAAGTGCACATTAAAGGGAAAATGTTAGTGTATGCATTTCACTTCTGATACACTTTCAGAACAAGATAGATTCTTGAATGTTCTTCAGTATGTATCTTTTGATTTGTTTTGTGTATAAAATTAGTAATTGTTGACAGGGTAAGAAATATAAAAAAGAAAAGTGTTTCCTGTAGAAAGTTCTATTATGGAATTCAGAACTCATGCCTGATATGGAAAGTCATAAACAAGTAGTCAGGAGATCTTAGCAAAACTAATGCTATAGTGTTCATTTTTAATTGATCAGTAGTTGTTTTTTGATTATTAGAAACATTTTGCTTTTTTGTCGCCTCACAGTTAGACGTTGCCTGTTCAATGCTCAGTTAGACGTCTTCTGTGTGGCGACATGCGTGAATGGGCATTCCTTTGTTGAAGGTTGTGCATTAGGCCCGGCAAGCCAGCACATAAAACTCTACTGCCAATCATTAGCGGACCGGAGTTCCGCTCTGGCGACCCCTAACCGGGAAAAGCCGAAAGACACAATACACAATAGAAACATTTTGCTTTTAATGAAAGAGCATACTGCATAAAAATTCTACTGTTCTGTAGTTTGAGGAGGCGGGACCTTGATTTAATAATCTCCCACACACGTTTCTCTTTGCAATAAAGGAGATTTTTATTCTCTGCTAAACTGTTTTATGTGAATGTTATCGGCTACCTTAACAGTATGATGCCATGTGTTCCTGGATTTCTGAGTCATATTGTGTGCTGCTGCATTAGAAACTGCCACCAGTCCCAAAAGAGTGACAGGTTCTCTATCAGGCAAGTTTGTGGTTTATCAATAGATAATTTTAAAAATCTTAACAGAAGCTAAGGTCACTATAGGTAAGCTTTACTAAAACTTTCTTCACTAGTTTTAATTGAATGTGAGCACGTGAATTGTATGCATCTGGGAAATTTAATCTATGCGTACTTATTCATACTAACAGGATTAAGCTATTTAATTGTATGCTAGTGGGGTCTAATCAATATATATACAAGGGCAGAGTATCCTTGTCACAAGGACTGAGTTTCCTTGTCAGAAGGACAGAGTATCCTTGTCAGGAGTGAGACCTGGTTCTAATCAAATATAAAGAAAAGGAACAGAAAGGATTCCTCCATTGGTAATGTGAGTAACTCTAATTATTGTCACATATCTATCATTTTGGTATGAGAGTAGGTTTCTTTCCTCAAAATGTTTTTATTTTTCAAATATAGTTGAATAAATTCCATGGTATTTGTATATAACATCTTAAATAACTATGTACACTATTTACATCAGCCTGACACTATAACAGAGCTCAATATATACAATTACTTTATAAGTATAACAATCCAGTTATCAGAGTATATCTGTTCAGTTATTGTAAAGTGTCAATCAATGATAAGACTTCTTTCCATGAATTGTTAATAAATGGCTTAGGATGAATCCTTAATTCTTTAATTTTAATTTTAATTTCCAACAATGCTATGGTCTTCAGTAGGCTGTAAAAGTCTTCCAAAGTCGGTCTTGTGTTTGTATTCCATCTTCTTGTTATATACTTCCTTGAGATTGCAAGTATTGTCCATACTAGGTATATATTTGACTCATTCAAATGAGGACCTTCGTACATATCTAAAAATACTAGAGCTTTAGATAAGTTAAACGATTCATTAAATAAAGCTTGTAAAAAAAATTTAATACAATTCCAAAATGAGTTAATTTTAACACTGTTGAAAAAATGTGATTCCAGTCTGCATTGTGTATTTGCTCACACCTTCAACATAATCCTTTTGTGGAACAATTAATTTTAGTAATTCTATCTGGAGTAAAGAATGATTTCCAATTAAAAACTTTCCAGTATTGTATAAAGGATGTATGTTTTATTGATAATAAAATATTTGATTTAATTTCTTCAGTTAACTGTAATGAGTGTCCTTTTGTTATATAATTCCAATATGAGGATTTGGGTGTTGTTTTATAATTTATCAATATCTTGTAAAATTTAGAAATACTATTTCCCATGTCATAATTATTATAGATGATTTCATATAGGTATTTCATAAGTTTAGGTATTTCTTTAAATGAAGAATTACTAATAATTATGCATAAATCTTGCAAATACGTCAGAATGCTTTGCATAGTTAGCCAATCTTGTTGTGGAATTTTGTATGTTGTTTCTATTGTTTGCATATCCAGAACTTTTAGTTCTTTGATACATTGAAACCAACAAACAAATCCTTTCTGTTCCCAGGAATTAATTATTTCTCTGTATATTTTATGTGGATAGCACTTTGTAACTATGAATGGTGTTAAAAGATGAAACCAGATTTTTAAATCTATATTTGCATAAATTTCCTAAATGACTCGATGTAATTAATCATACAAGTTTTAGTGGGCTTGGTTATGTTATATCATACTGATACATAATATGTGCCATGGCAAATTGTTATCTGTTATTTGAAATTTTTTTTGTAAATCAAATTCATTTATTGATATTACAGTTAGTAATTCTTTCCAATTTGCAGAATAATTTTGACTTATCCAATATGAGATTGTTTTAGATATTGATTCTTTTATATATGTTTCTATATCAGGAAAGTTTAATCCTCCCTGTTTCTATGGTCTGATATGGTGTATTAAAGCTATTCTGTTTCTTTTGGGAAACCATAAAGATTTTATTAGGCATGAGTTTATTTCTTTGAGTATATTCCTTTCTGGTAACAGTTGTATTGCCAAAGCTATATACAGAATCTTGGGAAGTAAAACCGGTTGGGTAGCATTCGAAAGACATGCGTGCGTAAATGGGCATGCCTTCATTGAAGGTTGGGTGTCGAGCTGGCACCTCGGCTTTTCGTAAAAAAAATCTACTGCCAATCATTAGCGGACCGGAGTTACGCTGTGGCGACCCCTTACCGGGAAAAAGCCAAAATACAAACAACAATTAACTGTAGTCTATCTTCAAATGTTAATATTATTTTATTCCAGTTTTCCACATAGCTTTTAATTGTATTGATGATATTATTGTAGTTTTTTGAGACTAATTCATTATTATTCTTGCATAACTCAATTCCTAGATATTTTAAGGTAGATTCTTGTTTCCCTATAATGTAATTCCCCTTCATCTGCAATTCTTTTTTTTTATTTAAAAATAAAAATTTTGATTTTGATTTATTGAAATGGAGTTCTGAAGTCCTGTAAAATGTGTCAATTAAAATATCTAATTCTTCTAATGTCACTCTTGTATTGGATAATGTTAATTTGTCATCAGCAAAGAGCATTACTTTAGAATTGTATTGTTGATAAACATCTACTCCTTTGATTTTTGTATTGTTACATATTGAATCTGCCAATATTTCAATAGCCAAACCAAATAGAATCAGTGACGTGGGACATCCTTGTTTAGTACCCTTTGTTATATGTATAGATTCAGAGGTGAAAGGACCTAGCTTAACATTCGCTGAATTATTTGTATATATATTCTTTAGTAGATGAACAAAAGAAGGAGGAAATTCAAATAACACCAGAATTTTGAATAAAGACAGTTAGTTTCATGATGGGCACCAATACAAGTGGTTTAAAAAAGCAGGAGTATGGGAGTCCAGGCAGGTATATGTTTATAAGTATGGAAGAGACAGCTGCAGTTACTTGGTAAAATGGTCTGAGCACACTAAAAATGATAGCACTTTACAGTTTCCATGAAAAGGTATTTTTGATAAGAACGTTTTAGAAAATGTCAAAAAATAAACTGGAACAAAAGGCTAATAAGGTACAAGCCTGTTGTTGGTCAGCTTTTAATGACTGGCAAGAAGAATAAAAATAAGGAAAAGGAATCTGTAGTTAGAAGCTTAATTTTATTTATTTATTTATTTCCAGTTTGATTACCGGGTAAATCCACTGGGCCCAGAGAGCCCATTTTCAGTGGAGGCCTGGGGAGAAAAGCTTAATAAGTAAAAAGTTCCGTACTGACAGACAAAAAAGTCTTTTATTCACAAATCCAACAAATATTGAGCGCTTTCGTCTGCACAAGGCAGACTTCTTCAGAATAATAAACCTGTGGTGCCTCTATTTTTTATACAATCTTGTTCAAGTGCAATTAATCAATAATTGATAGTTAAACAATCAAAATTGATTTTAAGGTGAGAAACTAATTTTGATTAAATTGTCTCTCATACCTTAACTCTTTGTGGTTTAAACATTTTTTAATATATACTGAACATAACGCCCTGTATAAATACATTAATACTAAAAAAATCTTAATTTAAAGAAAGAGGAGGAAATATTATTGGAAAATTTAAGGAAAGAGGTAAATTTAAGATTTATGCAACCTGACAAAGGTGGGGGGGTAGTTATTTTTCATCAGGAGGCTTACAATGATGTTTTAACTTCTTTGCTGACTGATGAGAAAATTTATACTTCTGTTTCACACAATGAAGTTCAAATAGCTTATAGTAGAATAGATTCCCTTTTGGAAGAATATCTTATAGAAAACAGAATTGAAGGTGAAACGTACAATTTTTTGAAGCAAAAGTATCCATGTGTACCACATTTTTTTGGAATACCAAAGATACACAAAAACATCTTGAAACCTCCTTTCCACCCAATAGTTTCAGCAAAAAAGTCTAAAACCCACCCATTGGCAGTATATATTGACCAAAAATTAAAAGGAATTGTCAAGAAGCAAAAACACTTAGTACAGGATTCCTGGGACTTTCTGGGTAAAGTCAACAACAACCTGTGGTCAGAAACCTGTAAAATGGTCACCATAGATGTTAAAGATCTATTCACCTGTATACCCAGAGATTTGGAGTTTGATTATTTTGAGAGTTGTGTTAACAAACATCTTGATTTATCACCAGACAACAAAAGATTGATATTAGAACTGACCGAGGTTGCCTTGGACAACAATTTCATTTCATTCCAAGGAGAATACTATAAACAAGTGACGGGGGTGGCTATGGGGGCAGCCTGCGCCCCCATATACGCAAACCTAGTTCTCCTTGGCTGGGAAGAACAATATATTTTGCCCAGTGATTTTATGAACAACATTAAAATTTACCTCAGGTTTTTAGACGACATTTTTCTTGTTTGGGAGGAAGACCAGAAGGGCCAATTGGAAAAATTTATGAAATATATAAATGAAACCACAACCTATTTGTCATTTACTTATGAAATACAGAATCATAGTATAAATTACTTGGACATTACTCTTAGCAAAAAGGTTCAAGGTTTCAAGTCTAATATTTTTCGAAAAAGTACTTGGTGTAACAGCTATCTCCATTTCAACAGCCTGCATCCCTTTCATCAAAAGAAAAGCATCATTAAGGGACAGGCTGTTAGAATAGCGAGGATGACTTCTGAATATAATGACCTACAGGGTGAATTTGCCTTTCTGATGGAAACATTTTTAGAAAGGGATTACCCAAAACAGTTAGTGGGTGAAATTTTGGAAGAAGTATATTTAGGGTGGGGGATTAGGTACAAACCCTTGTTAGGTGAAAAGTTGGCACCCAATGACAACAGGATGAATGACATTAAAGACTTTTCGAGTGCCTGTATAGTTGAATACAATGGATTTTCTGATTGTTTTACCAAAATTTTGGAAAGTAATTGGTCTATTCTGAAAACAAGCAAGGAAATATACGAAATAGTTGGTAATAAACCCATGTTTTCATACAAGACGGGTAAAAATTTCAAAAGATTGTTTGAAATAGAAAAAACAACCATTAACAAAAAGAAAGGAACAACTAAGTGTGGTTGTTGTAAACAGTGTGTATATATTAATTTGGTGGAAGATATAAATCTTAAAAATGGATTGAATAGTAAGGTTTTATTTTGCAAAGGCAATTGTCGTAGCAGAATGTTAGTTTATTTGGCCACTTGTACAAAATGCCCCTCCTTCTATGTAGGCAAAACCGAGAGAACACTTAGAGAGAGAATATATGAACACACCAATGACATCAAAGTGAAGAAAGATACCAGTGCTCTCTATAAGCATTCCACCATGTGTGATGGCTTTACAGATTTCAGGTTTGGCATTTTGGATTTGATAAAAGAAAATAATAGGGGAGGGGACATTAAAAATCTTTTACTACTAAGGGAGATAAAGTGGCAGTTGAGACTTAGGTCTAATTATTCTCCAGGCCTCAACGAATATATCAATATTAAAGCAATATTGATTGATAAAGCAGCGTTAGTTTAATTATTTATTGTATTTTAATCAAATATTTATTTATTATTCAATGAGTATATTTTAGTGACAACATGTATATTTATATATATAACATATATTTTTTACATATTTACCATTCTCTACTATGTATTAACCACCTTACTTACAACATTATTAACTATCATTATTTTCATCAAAAACGCTCATGGTTTGAGACACACACTATACACACCCCAGTACCACAGAACAGTTGTACACCATATTTTTCACCCACCATCTGTAGGGTGGGGAATTTTTCAGTTTTAGGGGGAACAGTTCCTTTTTGAGACACTATTTAGGACACTTCATTACCCTTGTTCACATGGGGTTTCAGGTCTAACCTATTGTACCTATACTACATTCCTTTAGTTGTAGGTTTGAATTGTATACAACATTAATAACAACATTCTTTATTATTTCTAGAAAACTTTTTAACATAAAATTTGTGTTGACAGTGTTTTTAATTTAATATAGTTATTAAGATTTTTTTTAGTATTAATGTATTTATACAGGGCGTTATGTTCAGTATATATTAAAAAATGTTTAAACCACAAAGAGTTAAGGTATGAGAGACAATTTAATCAAAATTAGTTTCTCACCTTAAAATCAATTTTGATTGTTTAACTATCAATTATTGATTAATTGCACTTGAACAAGATTGTATAAAAAACAGAGGCACCACAGGTTTATTATTCTGAAGAAGTCTGCCTTGTGCAGACGAAAGCGCTCAATATTTGTTGGATTTGTGAATAAAAGACTTTTTTGTCTGTCAGTACGGAACTTTTTACTAGTTTTTATACTTCTGTTTTTGCTATCTAAGAGAAAAGCTTAATAAGACAGAATACAGTAAAGATACAAGTCTATAAAAGTTACAGTTAAAAGAACAAGTTACAAATATATGAATTCAATACAAAGCATGAACAACATGGTTCATTGTGATAGATCATATGGGTTATACTGTACAGATTCATTTAGAAATACATTCATTCATTTAAAGTAAGGAACACTTTAAAATATAACTTGGCTAGATTAATGTCACAGTTGCAGGCAGCTAATAGAACACTAACTACATTACAAAAATGTGCATATGAGAAATCTCATTCCTGGGGTGTGTATCCATTACAACACTTAGAAAAGTTATCAGAGATGCAGCCAGAATCATCAGATGATGACTGGCCTGTGTTACCTTTTGCATTCCCTCCACCTTATGACCCACTCATGCCTCAAGATGCTGAGAGCTCTTCCACTCCAAGAGGGCAGGTGAAGGTGAATTTTGCAGAAACAACTACAACTTCCCAGATACAACTCAAGTTACTTCCAACACTTTCAGTCATTCCTCTGGGTTGGGTTTATAACACCAGACTCTGTTAGCAATGTCATTCAGTACCCTCAGATCAAATGTTAATGCATATAGCTAATAAAGAGAAACAGTTGTACCACAGATATTAATACAGAACAAATGTGGAAAAATTGAAACTATTTTCTAATAAGAGCTCATTATCAGAAAAACTAGCACTGAGCACATTATTACCCAATTTCCAGTTGTTATGGATGGGGAGAAATATCAGTGGACATCCTTTGCTAAACAAACTGCAGCAGAAAAGACAGACTCTGACTCTTCTACCGATTCTGATTTACCTCCTCCACAAAGGCGCCTGTTGCCAGAAGTACAAATCCAGCAACAACTAGAGGTAGCGAGGCTGAATAAGAGTAGTATGACCATGGAGAACAGTGAATTTTCACACCACTGTAGAGTCTCTCCCTTCCATTCTCACAGATTCAACAAAATATGCAAAACTCTTAGAAGGACATGTACAATTGCGAAACCATACCATCAGAGAACAGTATTAAAACCTGCCACACCTCCTGATTTTTTTAGGAAAATATGTGCTAAATCGAACATGGGTGGCAACATTCCAAAGCATACAGGTGATGGGTTTCTAGCTACTAGAAATACGCTTTGAAAAGCTTTACCACAGTATGTCCTCCTGCCTCTAAATCAGAAAAAATAAAAGCTATTGTGCAGAAAGTAAATAATTTTATTGATGCATATCTGCAGCACAATAGTCATGCTTGAACCCTTCTCTGGACATCCAGAGCCTATGGACGGTTCGACAGCCAATGGATTGTTAGCTTTTGTAGAGGGTTTGTTACCAGCTATACAAGAACAGATTAAAAAGGTTTGTTTGAACTGGTCAAGCTTAGGCATTCATGAAATCCTAAATCAGGCACAATGTGTAGCAGATAATATAGTTAGGGAAGAAAAAGAACAAATCAACAGTTCAATGCCAACTTCTGAGGGTGGGCAAAGGGAAGAAGAATTTATCAGTGACCCCCAGGACAACATCAGCAAAATTATTATCATCTTGATTCATCACCAGCACTGGAAGGTGCACCATGTTTCAATGCTTGCTTTAATTGTGGTCAGACTGTGCATTGTCGAAATGAGTGGTCGTTGTCTGGACAGCAAGCAAGTTTGCCAAATGTTCAAATACCACAACAACCGGAAGGAAACCCTCCTGTATGGAACACTGTTTAGCAGCCACCAGTGTGGCAGCAAATTCATTAGGACAGCCATGAGCAGGAACCACAGCTACTTCCCTTGGTACCAATTGATTAAGATGCTCTTTTTGTCAATGGTACAGTACAAAGTACATCTGTCCTGTTTCTTGTCAATACAGGAGCTACTAGAGCTATGATGACTTTGGCAAATGCTGAAGATCTTCCACTTTCTAAACACACAATTTAGGGTGTAGGCATGTCCAGAATTCTTTCAGACTACCCAGAACCTAAATCTGTTCCTACTGAAATTGGTCCGCTAAAAGATCAGCATGCTTTCATTGTAGGAAATTCAGCCTCTGTGACTCTGCTAGGTAGAGATTTACTGTATAAACGTAGATGTACTGTTTATTGTGCACCTGACAGTTTCTTTTTAGATGTTCCCAATGAATCTTTAGGACTACATTCAAATACCATTTGTACAGATGAAGATGCCCTTTTTGCTATTATATCATCAGAACAAAATGAAGAAAATGCTGGTATGGAGGAATTAGATGTTATCTCTCCACAGCTCTGGACTACCCATCAAAATGAGATAGGACTCATAATGGACAAAGAACCAGTGCGTATAAAATGGAAGCCCTGTGAGCTCCTGCCTAAGGTAGTTCAGTATCCTTTGGCATCAATAGAAGCAGAGAATGTTGCAACAAGGAATCCTTGTCTCAACTCACAGTCCTTGTAATATTCCTATTTTACAAGTTAAGAAACCGAGAAACAGTACATACAGTTTGTTTACAAGATTTATGTACAGTGAATGTTGTAGTAGTACCAGCATTTCCAGTTATTCCTAATCCTTCAACAATAGTTAGTTTAATTCCTTCAGATGCCATAACCTTCTCAGTGATAGCTATTTCATCTGCTTTCTTTTCCATCTCTGTACAACTAGATAACTAATACCTGTTTGCATTAACTTCTAAAGGACAGCAACTCATTTGGACTACATTACCGCAAGAGTAAGTAGAATATCCCCCCTTTTCTATAGCGAAATGAAGAAACAGACAAGATTACGTTATCTTGTGTGTCCACTTTGATTCAATACATAGATGATCTACTTTTAGCTTCAAGAACTTCACATGACTGTAAACAAGACTCTTATTTTTCTTTTGACTCAGCTAGCAAAATTTGGATTTAAGGTTAATAGAGATAAATTGCACTCATAGAAATCACAGGTTAAATACTTGGAACATCTTATTTCAGAAGATGCTAGACAGATTTTGCCTTTTGTTATTGCTTCAATCCAAAATGCATCACACCCTACTACATTAAAACAGTTGAGTTCTTTTGGGGGTTAACAAATTATTATCGACAATGGATTTCTAATTATGTGTTAAGTAGTGAAGCATCTGTTAGAATTATTAAAGAAAGATAGCCCTGAACCTTTACACTAGCAGGATTACCATGAACAAGCTTTTTTGCAATTGAAAACATTACTTTTAAATCCTCCTGCACATAGGTTGTTAGATTATTCTAAAATATGTTTTTTATTCTGTAGTGAAGAAATTAAGTAGCATTAGGAGTGCTAGTACAATGTAGAAATGATGGTTTTAGACCTGCTGGTTATTTTAGTACAACTCTTCTGTTGTAGCTGCAGTCCGCCCCCACTACCTTAATGTAGTGGCTGAGACAGTCCACAAAGTGGCTATGCTGGCTGCACTAACTCTAAGGCACGAGACTTATGTGGTAATATTTATCTACAGCATGACTGCCTAAATACGAATTGTCTTTGCTTAATAACCCTTCTTTAAGATTGTTTAATGTCACCACTTAGCTCTGCTTCTTTAATCCCTACAGCGGACAAAGAAGAACCTCATGACTGTATAGTTGTTACGAATACATTGCTTCCTCCTAGGTTAGATTTGAAGGCTGCTCCTTTACAGAATACAGACCTAATTGTTTTTGTGGATGGTTCCTGTGTTCAAAGAGATAATGGTGAACTCATAGCAGCCTTTACCATTTGCAACAAGACTTAATTTTATTAAATGGATAATTAAATGTGAATGTGTCTGCTCAAGTAGCTGAGCTTGTAGCTATTACTGGAGCCAGTAAGATTGGCAAAGATCAGTCAATAACAACTGTTATAGATTCTCTTTACATTTATGAAGTAGTTCATTATTTTGGTACACATTTGAAAAGGGAGGTTATTTAACATCAAAAGGACAGTCATTAAAAATGTTGTCTTTCATAATGAATTGTTAAATGCTTTAATATTACCATGATCACTGCAGTGACATGTGCCTCACATAATACTGATGATTCCTTTTCAACAAAGGGTAATACATTTGCAGATATGGCAGCAAGACAGGCTGCATTGTTCTATTCTGTTCAGGCTATATTTTTGTAGCAATTGAATAAAAATAAAAACTTTTCTTTACACAAGTTACTGTCTTTTCAAGACCAGACAGAGGACTCTGAGAGAAGGAGTTGGATAAGTGATGGCTGCAGTCACTCTCGGGACCAATTATGGTGCCATCCAGACAGTCGACTAGTAGACTCACAAAATTTCTTAAATCAGTTGGTAAAAACCTATCATCTGCCTTTCTATTTGGGCAAACATAGGTTCATAGGTAGGTACTAGGCTATTGGCCCTAGGGCCTATATAAGCCTAGCCAAAAAGGTACCCTGGCTTTCGCCACCCAAGAAAATTAATTTCCTGTTCCCCTGTCGAGCAGAGCCACAGAAGTGATCCCCGGGGTGAATTTCCTATTTCCCATCCAATCATCAAGATTTTTCTTGAAGAGTGCTAATGAGGAGCTTTGTTTGATATAGATAGGTAGTTTGTTCCAGAGTATGGGAAGACTCTGGGACAGGAATCTATCCCTACAGCATGTTCTGCTTATTGTGGTGACAAGGATTAGGTCTCTAGAGTGTGCAGCTTGGAGGGATTGGGATTTCTTTAAGTGGAGCATGTCCAGCAGCTCTGGGCTTGACATAGATTTGTATGTTAGGCAGAGATCGCCTCTGACTAGGCGATATGCAGTGGAGTAAAGGTTGAGTTTTTTGAGACAGTCTGCGTAGTGCATCTGTTTGAGGTTGGTAATCCTCTTTGTGAGGTATTTCTGTAGCCTTTCCAGTTGTTGTAGATGTCTTGTGAGGTGCATACCAAAACGGTTGTTGTACTCTATAATGGGTCTAATGAGTGACGAGTAGACGGGAACAATGACCTCTGTCTTCCTGGATGAGAAACCTTTTGTGATGAGGTATGCCACATAGAAGGATTTCCTGACTACTGTGGCGATGTGATTATCAAAGGAGAGACTACTGTCCACCTGTGTCCCAAGGTCTCGTACCACACTTTAGGTGTTAGGTAGACTACTGCCTATGTGGTAGTTTATGGGGACAGAGTTTTTACCAAAGGGGATGACAATGCACTTTTTGGCATAGAGCTTGAGGCCATGGCTTTGACACCAGGCATCTGTCTCGGTGAGGCCCTTTTGTAGGATGTCCACATCGTTAGGAGTTTCGATTATGGCTCCTAGTTTAAAAGTCATCTGTGAACTTTGTTAGCCAAAGACCTTCTGTGTTAGCCTGTACTTCAGAGAAGTAGATATCAAACAGGAGAGGACCCAGGACTGAACCCTGTGGTACTCCACTTGTCACTGGTCTGAAGTCGGATTTGGAGTCTGCTACTTTCACAGTGTGGGTTCTGTCAGTGAGCCAGTTGGCAACCCATCTTGTGACATAGGGATTTATACCTAGTTTAGTGAGTTTATCTATAATTCCAGAGTGGGGGGTGGTGTTGAAGGCCTTGGTGAGATCTAGATAGGCTGTGTGAACCACCTTACCCTTATCTACAGCATTGGTGACTGCTTCAAAGAAGTCTATCAGGTTTAGAATACATGATCTGCCTTTTACAAACCTGAACTGGGTGGGGTTCAGAGTTTGGAGATTACCAATGTCTTTGTTTATAAGTTCCATGATGATACATTCCATGGCCTTGCAGACCAGGCTTGTCAGGCTAATGGGGCGATAGTTCCTGGTGTCCGTGGTGGCTCCCCCTTTGTGGAGTGGGATAACCGTCGCTGTGCGCCATTCAGTGGGCATAAAGCCTGAGGTGAGGCTATGATTGAACATGGTACTTAGGTGGGGCGCCAGTTCATTCTGTAGTTTGTGTAGAACACAGCCTGGGATGTTGTCAGGTCCCATGGATGCTGTGTTCTTGGCTGTGGATAGTGTGGTTTTTACCTGTGCAGCCGTGATTACAGGAACTTTGCATTCTTCCGGTATGGAGATGGGCCCTTTAGGGGTTGAGATTGGGGTAAAGTTACCACTGAACCTATCTGCCAGTATGTTGGCAATATCAGTTGGTTCTGTATATATAGTGCCATTGTGCTGTAACTCAGAGCAGATCTGAGTGTTGCCATTGAGATTCTTGACATAGCTATAGAATGCTTTGTGGCTGTCTTTAGAATCAGTGATGATTTTGTTTTTGGAACTAGCTTTGGAGAATTTTATGAGGGATCTCAGCTTCTTACTGAGGCTGACTAGGGAGTTTCTCCAGTCATGGAATTTTACTCTTTTTTGCAACAGTTTCTTACTTATGTTGTAGAGTTTGTTTATGGCAGGGGACCACCAGATTGGCTTCTTTTTTTGGAGGATAGCATCTTGGTTCTGTTAGGAATAGCATGATCCATGCACTCGCGTACGTGCGTATAAAGTGCATTTGTGTAGGATTCAGCAGTCATACTTCTATTGTCCATCTGCATGGGTGTCGTGAAGTTTGCCACTTCTGTCTTAAGAAGCGTGAAGTTGGCTTTGGAGAAATTTTTTACAGTGGTTTCCCTAATGGGGGGTGGGGGTGTGATGTGGATGTCTAGGGTTATTAGCTTGTGATCGGATCTGACCAACGAGGAATTGACCTCTGGTGTGGAACACCAGTTGCCCATGTTGGTAATAACCAGGTCTGGGATATTTCTGCCCCTGGTGGGGGTGTGATTAAGTTGATTCACGGCACTGGAATTTATGAATTCCAGAAAACATTGAGCAAAAGAGTTGGTACAAGTAGTTTTCTAGTTAATGATGGGGTAGTTGAAATTACCCATTATTAGGGTGTTGGGTTGTACCCTAATATTTTTCAGTGTATCAAGAAATGAAGAGTGGGAATCCTGGAGCATGGTGGGGAATCTGTAGCAAGCTACAATTTGGATTGTAAACTTGCCCAGAGTTAGTTGCACTTGGATAATCTCGGATGCATTATGCTGAGTAACTAGCCTGGAGGTGTGGATATCCTTAATAAATATGGACACACCTCCACCTTTAGTGTTTCAGTCCAGGTTAGGTGGCCGAAAGGTGTGGTATGAATTATAGCCTGGTAATGCAGGGGTGCTCTCTGGAGCCTTTGAACCAGGTCTCTGTCACTGCATAGATGTCGATGTTCTCCATTTTAAGGAGTGCCTCGAACGAGTGCATTTTGAGGTTTAGACTTCTAGCATTGAGTAGTATTACCCTCAGATTTTGCTTGCTTGTACCTGTTACGGTGGTGGATTTGTCATTTGAGCCTTACCTAAAAAAAGGCACTATAGGGGTGGCAAGAGCCTTAGCCAGTATCCAGAATCCCAAGGGCGACAGGTGCAGGACATCTCTGGCAAAGTATCATGGTCTATCGATCATGTCATCCCAGGCAGACAGATACTGGATCCCCTTAGAATGACATCAGAAGCTTAGCCAACTGTTGAAGTCAGTCATTTTGGCCTTGTACTGTGGTATCATTCTGGGTGATGGCAGGATGCTACTCAGGGCTAGGGTCATACCTGCCTGGGCTACAAGATCGGAGAGCTCCTCCATGTCTCTTTTCATGTAGTCAGGGAGGTGCATCTCAGGTCATTCATACCAACATGGACAATAACAAAGTCATATTTGTACTTGTGGAGTGAACTGAGTGCGTGCATTATGTGGCAGATCCTGGCATCCGACAGGCAGCTGACAGTAACTTTCTGCTTGTTTAGCCTGGTGAATGGAACATCAGTGTGCCTGACAATAGTCACCTATGACTAGAGTGTTGGGTACGTTGTTATGCCTTATGGGCTGTGGTTGAGTGGTACACTGAGTTTGTGGGCTATATGTCATTTGGGTTGTGTTGGGGGTGGAGGTTGCTTGTGTTTCTGCTTTGGAGGTCTCAGTTGCTTGGGCAGATTTTTATTGAGAGCCTCCATGAATGTAGGCGTGTGTTTTGTGTTTCTACATGTGAGTTTGGTGGTCTAGGTTTTGAGGCACTATGTGATAAGTGTGGTGTGGTGCAAGTGTTTACCTTCTCCTCTTGACTGTCTAGTCCAGTCTTGGGTTAAGAGAGCTTTGCTTCCAGTTTGGCTATATAAGTACATCTCTCTCTCAGGTTGTAGTGTTGGGTCGTAGGAGGAGAGGATTGTCTGTGTACATGAGGCAATTGCTGCATTGCCCCAAGATGCCCAGATTCATCAGGTAGACAGGAGAAAACACCGGGAGCTGACCCTTAGATATGCCTGGATAGGTGCTTACTTATTAAGTACTAAAAACTGTTTTCCTCTAGACAAGTGAGGAAAGTTGAGTGCTGTAGTAATATGTAGTTTATTTAGTGCTTACAATGAGTTCTGAACAAGTGTTGAGCTCAAAGAAACAAATTTGAGTGCTAAAACTAAAAAACTGGCTAGTTTTAAGGGAAAATTTGACGAGCAGACTTTATTGCGCCAGGAATAGTTTAACCCTAGCTAAGCGGCGATATATAAAGTGCATTTTTTTAATATAACAGTAGCAAATGACCAAACTGATTTAAACAAATTAACCAATTAACCAATAAAAAGCTAAAAACTGAGCCCCGTTCCAGTAGTCTTCAATCAGACAAGTTCTAACTGCACACTCCTGCCACTAGGGTGCAGGGAAACCTTCTCCAAAAAAAGATGGCCTGGATTAGTGCTCAAGTTATACAAACAAAGCTAGAGTCAACAGGTCTGAATCTAGTATATGCTACAGCAAAGAAGAAGCACCAATTTCAGAAGGAAACAGTTCAAATAAGCAGGCACAATATGCCTTTAACCAGAAACTCCCAGCTCAGAAGGGCAGAATCTACCCTCTCCACCCACAAGAGTGCAGACCACACCTTCTTAATGTAAAATAACTGGCCTGAAGCCCAAGCGGTTAAACCAGAACTAATACACTTTTAGAACAACAGACAGTAAGCCTTCAATCAGCAACTCCCAATGTAGAAGGATATAAGCTACCTGTCCTGCCACAACAGTGCAGACCACAAACCTTCTTAATGTAAAACAACTGGTCTGAAGCCCAAGTGCTTAAACCAAAGGCTTAGAATTTAATCAGGCTAGTAACAAGCAGTAATAAATGTAGTAGAATAAATGCAATTAAGTATTTTTAAGAACATGCAGCAAAAGCAAAATAAAGTAATAAAGTAGGAAGAAACACAAATACAGTAAAAGCCGATGAATAAAGTGCAATTTTTTGTTAGTAAAGTGCAAGGAGAGAGGAAGGAGGAGCAGAAGATAATTCAAGGTTAAGAACCTAAGTGGGTTGACCTTCTCAGATGTTCTCTCTGTATTAAGTAGAGTGAACACTAGACTGGGAGGGTTGTCCCAGATCAAATTTACAGTAGGGGCAGGCAACTGCAAAACCACCAACTATAACAATGCCACAAGAATAGGGTGGGCCATAAGAATAGGGTGGGAGGGAGGGAAAAACAGTTTCAGGACAGATGAGAAACAGAAAGTGCCAGAAAATATATAAAATAATTCAGCCAGGCAAAAAAATAATTCAGTCAGGCAAATTTACAACAATGCAGAACTCTGAAAGGATAAAATGCCAAGAAATATACTTATCAATCAGTGATATGTTTCCAGATTGTTTGAGAATCACACTTCAGTCTGAACAGCAGGAGTTTCCAACAGTGTTTCCAACATGTGTTACTAAAACAGATTTCCTCTGACTGGTATGCACCTCATCTCTCAGAAGTTGCTCAACATTTTGTAAATATGTGTGTAGTTTGTTTAGAACACAATGGATCTAAATCAGTACCTGCACCTGTTCTATCATTAAAAAAGCCTTGGGGACCATTCTGTGTTTTGCAGTAGGACTTAATTAAACTTCCTGCAGTGCAGAACTTCAGACATGCATTAATTGTAGGTAACATTGTTTCTGGATGTGTAGAAGCATATCTGTGTGTAAAGAACAATGCAAACGCAATACCAAAAATGTTTTTAATTGAGTTAATTCCTAGATTTGGTGTTTCCTGTTGCATATACTCTGTTCAGGGTTCTTATTTTACTAGTCAAGCTAAGCAGAAACTTTGAAAGATTTTGAATGTTAAATTGTAATCCCATTGTCTCTATAGACCAAAGGCTTCTGGGATAGTGGAAAGAGCCAATCAAACAATAAAAGTTAGATTAGCTAAAGTTTATTTATTTATTTATTTGACATTTGTTGACCAGGTTAGTCCAGCTACACTGGAGCCCTTTTTCAGTGGAGACTCAGGGAGAAAAGCTCCAGAAACACATAACTACATAAACATAATACATAGCTACATAGACATAGTTGCCAACAGTAACAATAAATTAAGTTAAAATAATAGAAATTAAGATTCTAAATGATTAGTAAGTAAACCTGGTACAATAGAGAGTAGGAAATCAAATAGAGAAATGACATTCTTCATCATCAGTTCAGCTGAATAGCTGCAGTGAGTAGAAGTAATTATAACAAAAGTCTGGTAATCATGCAGGTACAAGGTTGAAAACGATAACTAGTAAGAGTAATGTAGAGAAACATAGCGGAAAAAAAGGGAAGTAGGATGAAATAGGTATGGAAAAAAGGTGGGAGGCAGAATGGCAGAGAAGAATAAAGTCAATCGGGGGATGTTTACACAGACATAGCTTTGTATTGCTTAGGTGTTTTTTACAGCATTTCTGAACTGGTGTTTAGGCTTAATATTTTGAATGTCCAGTGGAAGTTTATTCCAGTTCTCAGCTGGGAGTAGCTGTAAAGGTTCTTGCCTATTTTGATTTTTGTTCACCAAACAGCAAAAACCTTAGAACCTCAGTACACCAAAGCCAAACACTTTAGTGTTTGGCTTTGGTGTACTGTGGTATTTTGATTTTTGGCTTGGCTATACAAAGGAAATGTTGTTCAGAGCTCCGAAGGGTTCTAGGTAGGGAGTAGGGGGAGATGATAGAGATAATACAGGGAGAGAAGGAAGGCAGGTGCAGTATAGAATGAATTATCTGAAGCTGAGAGAGGAGAAGGTTGTGGGAAAGCTCTAACCAATTTAGTTTCCTGAGGGCTAAGCACGGATGAGATTGGTAGGGGTGTTCAGCAGCAAATCTGGTCACCTTGTTGTAAGTGGACTCTAGAGAGTAGTGTGGCTTGTAAGTTGGTGAGGATTTGAGAGCCATAGAGAAGGGTGGGGAGTAGGTAGGCATGGGATAGGGCTATCTTGGCCAGGGTTTTGGTAGGTTTTCTTAATGTTACTGAGAACATGCAGGTCAAATTTCAGCTGGTCATCAATAATGACCCCAAGTAGTTTGGTGTGAGTTTCCACTGTGATAGGTGTGTTATTATGGGAAGTGATAGAGAATGAAGGTTTAAAATTATTGGGATGAAGAGCAAAAGTTTAGTCTTCTTTGGGTTTAGGATTAGCTTGTTCTTGTTGAGCTAGTTATTGATAGATAAAAAGGAGTTCTGAGTTGCTGTATGTAGGTCAGAGAGGGTATCAGCTATGGTAATGATTGTGAAGTCATTAACGTATTGTACCAGTGATGACTGTGGAGTGGAGGTAGATAATGGATTGGTGAAAATATTAATTAGTAGTGGATTCAGTATAGAACCTTGGGAAACCCCCATATTTTATGGGACGTTCTGGAGAGATAGCAGAAAGCCATTTAACAGATTGGAAGCGATTGCTGAGGTAGCTAGAGAACCAGGAGATAGTAGTGGCAGATATGTTGAGTTCAGAGAGTTTCTTTAAGAGGAGGGGGTGAGAGACGATGTCAAAAGCCTTTTTGAGATCAAGAAAGAGGCAAGAGATTAGTTTGTTGGTCTCTGGCTTTTGAGATGGTGTTAATAAAGGAAATGAGATGAGCAGAAGTGCTATGTCCAGGATGAAAGCCATGTTGAGTGGGAATGATTATGTTCTCTTGTATGAGGTAGTGTAAGATTTGTTTGTGTATGCATTTTTTCAAGATCTTAGAGAAGGGTGATAGATTTGCAATGGGCCTAAATTTGGAGAGTTCAGTAGAGCTACCTCCATTATGAATGGGTAAGGTGTAGAATTTTTTTCCATAATGCAGGGACTTTGGCCTCGGTAATGGAATGGTTAATGAGAATAGAGATGGGAAGGATAAGGGAGCTGGGTGCTTTCTGGAGAAAGAGTGGAGGGAGACCATCTGTTGAGGGGGAGTAAGGCTTAAGTTTAAGAAGCAGGGATTTAATGTAGTTGGTGGATGCAGATTTTAAGGGAGAATGCCGAGGAGGTGTTAGCGGGTTTAGGAGGGTTATGGGGTAGGGTAGTGTCAGTGTTGGAGTTAGGATGGTTGGTTAATTTGCTGATGGTGTCTATAAAATAGGAGTTAAAGTTAGTAGCAGTTTGAAGAGGTGTGTTTATAGGGCAGGATTGAGGTGAGGAGGGGTTGCCTGGATGACGGATTTGGTTAATTGTATGCCAAACCTTCTGTGCATTATTTGGTTGTGACTTCAGAGGATTTGTATTGTAGTTTCTCTTATCATTGGTGACGGCTTTCTTAGCAAGGTTGCCTAGTTGTTTGTACTGTTGGAGGTGGATGGAGAGTTTGGTTTTAGTCCAGAGCTTCCGGGTTTTATCCCTCTGAGCCATTAGGGAGCAGGTGGGGTTTGTTAGCCAGGGGGATGTGTTTGATTTTATTCTAACGGTGTGTATGGGGGCTAGGGAGTGGAGTATGTTAAGGAATATGTTGTTAAATTTCATTAAGGCTTTATCAAGGGGTACCTGGCAGCGGAATGACCAGTTGATAGCTGAGAGATGGCTGTTTAACTTGTTGGAGTTAAAGTTGGTTACTTTGTGACCTGCTTTAAGCTTATGCCATCTACATAAATGAGGGATAAAACAAAGGACTTTAATTGGGCAGTGGTCACTAAGAGCATCACGTTTCAGGGCAGTGATATTTCTGGGGGTGAGATACTATAATCCATTCAAGGAGAGATGAATGATTAGAAGATTTAGTAGTATAAGTAGTTGTAGATATTAGCTGGGTATAACTGTATAAATTAATGGAGGAGAAAGAAGATTCAGAGGAGAGGGTTAACAAGTTAATGTTAACATCTCCTATGAGTATTGTTTCATTGGGGAGATAATTGCAGAGATAGGATAGGATACTTTCTAGTAAAGCAATGTTGTCGTCCAGAGGAATGTAAATTGCAGCTATGTTAATTGAGGTGTGAGCATTTAATTTACATTTTACAATAATAAGTTCTGCTGGTGAGGCAGGAAGGGAGGGGATAGTTAGACAGGTTAGTATAAGGTGGTTGGAGAACATGATAGCAACACTACCTCCTTTTTTTTGGGTTCTATCTAGTCTTAAGATGTTGCATCCAGGAAGAAGGATATCTTTGTCTGGGATGTGGGTTTTAGCCATGTTTCACAGAGGGTTATGATGTCTGGGGAGCGTTGAGATATCTAGGAATGGAATTCAGTAGTTTTATTCATTATGCTTCCAATGTTAATGGAATATAGGGAGATGTGTTCTGGGGGGATATTAGGGTGGGGAGGGGTGGACTGTATGGAAATAGTGTTACATGGGGAGGGGAGGTCTGGCCCAGGGTTGAGGTGGATGTCACCTGTGAGAAGAAGATAAAGGAGAGTGGGAATAGGATGTGGAGTAGGGGTGACAAGTAGATAGTATTTTAGTTTGCCTTTAGGGTAGTTAGGCTTCCAAGTAACAGACTTTGTTTTTGAAAGCATAGTTGTTGATAGAGTGAATGGTAAAGTTGTTATGAATGAATGAGGGAGTTGTGGGAAGACTGGGGGATAGATAGAACTAGGTGACTGGTAGTTGGGTTTCAAAGGAATGTTGTAGGAGAGGTTATATAAAATAGTTAGGGCAGAGGTAGTTAGAATTGTTAGGAACAAGGTGAAGGTAGCCAAGGTGAGGTGGTAATTTAGTAGGTGGAAGTGGGGTAGTTGTAAGATTAGTAGTGATGCTAATATAAATGTGGACGTAAGGAATAAGTAGTAGGATCTGAAGGAGTTAGAGTAGGCCAATAAGTTGTTAACTAGTGAAGTGGGGCATTTCTCTTAATGTGAGGAAACTGGCAAACACTTCACAGGTGGTTCCAGACTGGAACTGATCATTGGAGTCAGGCCACTGAACCTATCACTGTTAGCTAGTGAAAGTGAGGCATTTCTATTATTGTGAGGAAATTGGTCTTAAATGACCAGAATCAATCCCTTTAATTTTATTTAGTGTTAGAAGTGCAGTTAGTTCTACTAAAAAATTGTCACCTCAGTGAAATCCTCATGGGCAGACCCATGAGAATGCCTGTAACACCTCTCCCTAAAAACGTAGAATTGCAAGATATTGATGAAAACATGTTTCTGTATTACAGATCTCTGTGTTCTGTTTTTCAGAAATAAAATAGCTTTGTTCTGCATGCAGCCCAATGACCCATAAAACAGGACAATTATGACCTGCCTTCCCCGAGACTTTGTCTACGTTAAAGTACTTTCCCAAAGAAACTCACTTAGCCCGGATGGAAAGGACCATAGTTGGTTTTATTCACAACTGCTATTGCCATCCATTGTGAGGGCCTCCCCACATGGATCCATGTGTCACCTGTCAAGAAGGCCCTCCCTTGTGATGAGTACAATCAAGATATCATTGGAGTCAGGCCACTGAACCTATCACTAGCTGAACCAGGCAATAAAGAGGGATATCATTGCATTCAGAAGTGATAGCCAGTGATGTTTTGCCATCCAAACCAAACCTGGAACCAACTGTGAATTGTTTGCCATCCAATTTTAATTCCACATCCGCCATCCAGATCATATCTAGAAATTAATGCAGTTAAGGTACCCCTTTTTTATGCCAGGAAGTTAGATCAGGTGATTCTGCTACCTCATCCTAGTCTGATTCAAACTCCACTGATTCCTTTTCAACATCAACATTTTTTCTTAGTTCCAGTTCCAACATCACAGATTTATCCTGCCTTCTGGACACTAATTTAAACATTACCTCATCTAGACAATGTTCCTTTTTGAAATTTTGAAATCATCTGCGATTAAGGCTGTTGGTTGAAGACTTTTGGTGATTGATTCTGTTTGAACAATGGGGCAACCCACCCAACATCCTGTTTACAGTTTCTTCAAAACCCTCTCCAGCCCCACCATGCTCATTTTTGTTATGGCCCTATTATCACAACAGTTATTGTGACTTTCATCATCATTTTACTTTGCCTGCTTTTGCCATCTGGAAACATGTGTGTGTGTCATCCTCTGTGACTACTAGAACTGTAAGTTCTGAACCATTTCTTAATAGACAAACACAATAAATTCTTGTCATTTTCCCATTCTATCATCTCTCCCTCTCTAGTTATTTGCTCCCGATACCTTGGTTCCTTTACTAGTTTTCTCCAATAAATTCCAGCCCCCTCTTGCCTATTGTCTAAATCCCTAATTGCAGTCATCCCTATCAGCAGAATCTCCTTTCTCCATTCCCGTGTTGGCTTAGTTCTTAGAATACTTTCTGCTACTTTACGGATATAATATTCTATATGATTATTGCTATTCTCCTTAAAGGTCTGCCTCCAAATTCCCAGTCTCTCCTTGTTTCTTGAGCTCCCCCCATTTCAACATCTTCCCTTTCCACTTTGAATTATAGTTTTCTGCTTGTGTTATGTATAGGAGCCTTAAATGTGTAGCTCTGAAATACCCTTTCAAATTGGGTAATGCAAATCCACCATGTTCTACTGGAAGAATCAGCTTATCCCACTTGACTCTTGCCATCTTCCCATTCCAGATAAAGTCCTTCAGCTCTTTATTATTTTCTATCCACAACTTCTCCTCTGGTTGATAAAAATATGCCTGACCTGTGTATAGGACTAAAGGGGCTAAAACATTTTCACTGCTTGTATCTTACTATCCATATCCATATAACAAAGCTTTCATTTTCTCAGTTTTATATTATCTTTTGTTTAGTCTCTCCCACATATCCTTAGCTGCCAGACCAGAATAATTTTTAACCCATACTTCTAAATACTTCATTTTATCATGTCCCCATAAATAAGAATATTGCTGAACCAATTTGTGTGTGGGTACATAATTTATTGGAATTGTCTTTATTTTAGCTTCATTTATTTTGTGTCCCAAAAATATCTGAAACTCTCAAAATGCTCCACAACACTGTAATGTCTCTTTCTGTTTTTGTCAGGTATAAAATAATATAATCTGTAAATACAGCCTTTTCTAGACTGCCATATCAACTATATCCTTGAATTTCTGGGTTTCTTATTTTCTTTGCCAGTGGTTCTAAATATAATGCAAATAACAAAGGGGAATGAGAACACCCCTGCTTGGTTCCTCTGCTCAATCAGAAATTATAAGAAAGGACCCCACCCACTTTAATTGTCACCTCCAATCTCTCATATATCCTCCTAATCAACCTTATATTTTTTTCAGGGAAATGCAAATGCTTCCATTGCCCTGCCCACAAAGTCCCAGTTTACTCTGTCAAATGTTTTCTCTGCATCAAGACCCACCAACAACAATGGTATTTTCTTTCATTCTGCTTCCCTCTAGATCATCAATGCTCTGTTAATGCTGTCAAATGTTTGCCTCCCCTCCACAAAACCACACTGATAAATATCTATCAATTTTGCATTACTTCTGTCATTCATTTAGCCATTATAGACATGAACATGTTATAATCATGGATTAGTATTGAACTGGACCTGAATGAAGCTGGGTCTGATGGATCTTTACCCTCTTTAGGTATTACAGCTACCAGTACTTTCTACCAGGATGTTGGTACTTCTCCTCTTCTTTAAATACTGTTTTATAAAAACTTCTAGATCTTTATCAGTTTTTTCCAAACTTCCACAGGAATGCTATCTATTCCTGGGCACTTTTCTGGTTGTTTTTTATATATATATATATGTATATATATATATATATATATATATATATATATATATATATATATATATATATATCACAATTTTTATATATTTTCTTGGTTTCCATATTTCTCTGCATTCCACCAACTTTCATAGAATTACTGAAATATTTTTAATACCTCTACAGGATCTCTTGTTACATTCCTTGTTATAGGCTCCCTAAGTTTGGGTGACAGCTCTTTCTAATTTCTGCTGCCGGAGTCATTGTGCTAAAAGGGTTTATTATAATGCTGTATAAAAAAACTGCTTTTAAAGGGCTTGCTCGCATGGATTTTAGGGATGGAGTCATTTCTGGAGCAGGTATTGTACCTGCTTATGGGGCTGTGAAGTCTATCTGTGAGCTTAGAAGGCTGTCTACACTCCTGGAAATATTAATTCAACTTTTGAGTTTATTAATTTGATAACTCATGAACTGACTGCAGTTCTCTGTGTGGTGCTACAGAACTGGATGGAAATTGATTTTACCCTTGCTTCTAAAGGGGGTATGTGTGCAATCACTGAAACTGATTGTTGCCCTTTTATTCCTGATAAAACAAATAATTCAGAAAGTGGCTGAATTTTCTCATGCCAAACAGGCCAATAGTTCCCAATGGCCATGGTTAACCAACCTTTTATCTGGATGTTGAAGATGAATTTTAAACTTTTTTATGCTTATAGCTGTTATATTTATATTACCAGGTCTTATTCTTTTTAGGGTAAAAGTCTGCATTTAAAATTCAAATAAAGATGTTCAACTGCAAATACAAAATAAAAAAGAAAAACAAATCACTTCCACTGATCACAACTGATAAAAAAATCATACCAGAGTAGAAGATGCAAATAAAGTATTCCAAGATTTTAGTAAAATATATTATAATTATACACAGGATTGGGGGAATGTGAAAAATACATATAGTAGAGATTATGCTACTACAGATTATTTAGAGTATTCAGACTGTATTTTTGTTTTGCCAAGATGAAGGCATATTTTGATTGCAAATAGTACTTTATTTTTGAAACAATTGTGCAAACATTGTCCATGTCAGGAACAGAAAGAAATAGCATGTGAAGAATGGCTAATAGCAAGTGAAAAAGTGTCTGTATATCCTAGAATTTGTAATCATTCTTCAGTCATTAAAATAATATGGTTTGGGTGATACTTTACAGCATCACATGGGGGAACCTAAAGGATGAGGTGTACAAAGAAGGGAAAATGTTAGTGTATGCATTTGATTTCTAATACACTTTGATAATAAGATATATTCCTGAATGTTCTTTAGTATGTATCTCTTGATTCATTTCCTGTCTGATATTAGTAATTGCTAACAGGGTAAGGAATGTAAAAAGATTTGTTCTTTGTAGAAAGTTCTAGTATGGAGCTTGGAACGCATGGCTAATATGGAAAGTGATAAACAAGTAGTCAGAAGATCTTAGCACAATTAATGCTGTAGTGTTCAGTTTTAATTGATCTGTGGGTGTTCTATGATTGTTACAATAATTTTGATTTTAATGAAAGAAAGTATAAAAATTCTATTGTTTTGTAGTTCGATGAGACAGGACCTTGATTTCTTAGTCTCCCCACACATTTCTCTTTGCAATAAAGGAGATTATTATTCTCTGCTGAACTGTGTCATGAGATAGTTATTGGCTACCTTAGCAGTATTTGTCACCATTCCACAATACATACACAGCATACTATAAATGCATGCACTGGTCCAGAGAGTGAGGTTCCTTGCTTATTTATTGCCACTTGGACTGTCCAGGAATGTGTGCTTAATCCATTTTGACATAAATACATGCATGAGCTTGTGCATATGTAGTAGTGCTAGCACATGCATCACTCTCCACTACAACCCCTAGCTAATGCCCTAATACCCCCTTTTGGTGTCATCCATAACCCTAGTACAATAAATAGTAGTACCCCCTGCCCATCTTGGTACATATTTTGCTTTTACTCACCAGTCCTAAGGGGGGGGGGGGAGGTTAATATATTTAAGTTCTTTAGTTTTTTGCCTATATAAGAACTGCAGTCACTGTGATGCCTGCATTCTATGGCAGATGTAGGCCCACATTTTTTTCTGTTTTATATTTGTAGTCTTGTAATGTTGGCTATTACCTGACATAAAAAACAAATTTAAAATGTGTCAATGCTACTTTCTACATACTTAAAAGCTATTATTTTTTGCCGTTTCCAACTGCAACCATAAAAAGCTGTTTTTTTTCTGAGCAGTACAAGTAATTTTGTTTCTCAGAAGTGATGTATAGTCCTAAGTTCTTAACAGATGTTATATCTTGTTTAAACATTTCTGTTTTAAAAACCTATACTACTGAGAGATGTATACTAGATGTGCACTTGCCTATGCCACTAAATTCAGAACATGCAGGAGATACAAGTTCAACTTCAAACTGCTGGAAAAAACCCAACCCAATAGCAATTGTATTTTGGCATTATATAATATAATTCCTTCATCTCTGTCTTTGTGGTATTGACTTTCAAGTTATGAATCCTGCCAAGGACTGCAACGTAGCACTTTTAGTATATTTGCCACTTAATATTTGCAGGTATGTATCTGTTCAGATAATGTTCATCTGTGCCAGCCTTTCTCAGATTTTAACAGTATTATGTCATTACACTGTTATTTGCTGTCCATTTTATGAATGCAGAGACCCCTAATGTAGTTGTCATGGCTTCTAGAGGTGTTCTGGTCTTCTCTGATTTTAGTTTTATTCATGTCTTGTATTTAAATGATTGGTGCCTTGCTACCTATGAAGACAATAGGCTCTTGTGACTGCATACTTATTATTTAAAAATAAAAAAATAAGCTGACCTTTCCATTTCCTATGAGTAGCTGTCAATTCTGGTGCTGTTTTCTGCCATGGCCATGTCTGAAGTACCAAAAGTGGAGAAAATATGATTAAATGATATGACATCTGTTTCCACTGTAACTGTCTGTGATGAATGTGTGGCTTACTCTTTCTCATGATTTTGTCTGGCAGAATGTTGAGATGACTGCTGTCTCCTCTTTTTTTTTACTGCAGTCTCCGCTTGAGCTGGCAAATGATGCAATCATCTAAATGAACAAAAAGATATTGATTTTTTTATTTAAAATGAGCTGATTCTCAGGATGACTTCCAGAGGTTTGTAGAATTATTAGGTGAAATGAATGTAGGATATGTGGCCGCTAAATAAAAGGAAGAGAGAAGGAAGTCATGTTGCCCTCTTCCATCAAAGTTGAGATTCTGATGCAGATAAGGATTGCTGGAATAAGAGAAGAGTGGATGAGTCGAGTACGCTGAAGCACAAGAGGGAGAAGTCCCCATGAAGGACTTAACATTTGGTGTGTTTCTGAATCTATTGAATAAGCATTTTGATTTGGGGCACAGCTCAGTTCTCAGAACAGATTTATGTTACAGTGTTTCATGAGGTGATTGATTCCATCCCTTCTACATCAGCTTCTGCAATTCCCCTTTGACCCCTAATGCACATGTACTTTGATGCATTGAGGAAGACTGTATTTAAGGACTCTGGTAAGTTAACCAAGGATTTTAAGCCCTGAGATAAATTTATATTCTGTGTATGATAGTCAAATCCAATGGGTTAAACACTTAGCTTCATATAGGAAGTTGATTGTGTCAGCTGTAGATAAAGCAAGACAATATTTACAGCTGATCTATTAATGTCAATATACAAGAAAGTAGAGGTTGGATATTTTCAGAAACAAAGCATATTTAGTTGGTTCCAAATGGAGAGGGATCCCATTTTATTATGCATCAAAGTAGCACAGCATATATCAAGTTGTCTCCATGCCAGAGGATATGTATGGTATTACATGATTTATTTATTTATTTATTTAATCATTCCGTTAATTTCTTAGGTGAATCTGACTGGGCAGAAAATCTGCCCCTTTTCAGTGGTGGCCCAGGGAGAAATGCTCCATAAGTACATAAAATATCAACAATTATGCACTGATTAAGTACACTGGAATAGCGTTGATTATCATGGTTAGAACATACAGAACATAGCAAAATATAATACTTTTACCTTAGGTATAAAAGCATTTGAAAATTACATTGAAAATACAGAGTGATTAATGTATATTAAATTAATTTGATTTCCAGATTGCATTAACAATTATTGAAGCTGTGCAGCAACCTTTACTGATAAAGCAGGCAGATAAATAAATCTGAGCAGTGCAGCTGGAAAGGTCGCATTTCCACAATCTCTAGATTGCATTCACTCTTGAAACAAGCATTGAAGAATTAGAGGAGAAGGAGGGGAGGGGGTGTAGAAAAGGAGATGAGAAGACAGGAAAAGAGCAAAGTAAGTATTAGCTGGTGACATTACTGACATTACTGTATATATAGATGTGGTCAGTATAGTAAGTGAAGAAAGGAGTATCCTATGTGGGTGCAGAAAAGGTCATAGAAGAGAGAAAGAGAGAAAGCAGTAGTAGTATTTAGGTTCATAGATTAGTACTAGGCTAACTGCCTTTATGGGCCATTTTAAGCTTAGCCAGTTACCCCATGTGAGAATCAAATCATGCACCTTGGGTAGCCACCTTAACCGTTATGCAAACCTCTCACCACCAGTTTGTGAGAGAGATAGTTAGATCTATTAAGTGTTTAGCCAGGAGAGTTACATGAGCAGAAGCATGTGTACATTTAGTAGTGCTTAAATTCTAGATTAAAAACTGTGTTTTCTAGTGGTCTAAGAGTTAAAAGAATGGAATTCCAGGTTTTAGGAAGACCGGAGGAGTACAAGGAGCCACCTGAGCTATTGTTTGATTTGGTGAATGTTAGTAGCATTTTGCCTGCAGAGTGAAGTAGTCTAATAGCCATGTAAATTTGGAAAATATTATTTAGGCTTAGGCATTTGTCTGGTTCATGCATGAGTTTATGGTAGTAATTAGATGTGAATGAGTTGGGAGATCTCTTACTTCCAGTTATTGAAGTTGCTTAAGGACAAATCAGTGGAGGGAACTGTAGTGTTGATTAGTTGCAAATTTGGCTACTTTTTTGTAATATTGGGCTAATAGTGAGAGCTGGGTAGACTGGAGATTAGTTAGAATGGGTGTGGCACATAGGAGCATTGGGATGTGGAAAGATGAGGCAATATTCCTCCTCTCATAATGGGCGGGGGAGGTGATTAGTGCTTTGAATGCTGCAGCTAAGATCTTTTCACATATCCGCTTACCATGGAGCTTACTTATGATTTTAAAGCATACAGCTTTAATATTATGCCTAGAAGGAAGGCATGGACCAATGGACAACATTATGGAGGCAGTTCAGTCACTAAACTGAAAATCTGCCAGTAGTGCTGCTGGTACTATTTAGAGCAAAGTTGACTACCCTCTTTTCAGAATTAAGAGCCAAGGAGAAACTTAAGGACACTGCTTCTAGATATCACCGTATATATCCTATAATTTCTAAGGCCATGACAGGAGGTTCCCATTTGTCTAACAACAGGATCGTTGGTCAGTAAACATTCTTTGCATGCAAGTCTCTTCAGGATAGGTCCTTCACAGTGAGCCATACCTAATCAGGATATATGGGTAAGCATTCATGGAAACAGAAGTGTGAGGTCCAGAAAATCACCTCCTGTGGCAGATACAATTTCAGTAACTCTTAAAGATGCCCTCGCTTCTCATCTCCCTATTCCTATCATTACAAGAAAAGCAAGACTTGGAGGGAGAATTTTCAAATTACTCAGAAATGGAAACACATTTCTTTAGTCCTGGAGCTGCAAAACATTTTGAAAAGGACATACAAGACACAGTTATAGCAAACTCCTCTTGCAGATGATTCCAAAGACAGCAAAGTCAATATTTTCCACAGTTTCCTTTTTTCTCTCTGTAATGCAGAACAGGGTATTATTCCAGACTTTTCTTTTTTAACAAATTTACTTATTCATCACACTTTAGCATGCCTCATCCGTTCATGTACATTAATAATGAAAATCCCAGAAACATTTTCCATTGACATCCTATTCATTATATGTATGTTCTATACTTGGGGACTGTACAAGTATTTTCCCATTGTTCCTTTATAAATTGTCGCTCCGTTCACTTTTTTTAGTCTTTTTTAAACTCCTCTGATTGATTTTTGTAGCTATCATGCAATATTTTATATGTCCTATTAATGATCTCTTTTTAATAGCAGTTCCTGTTCTAGACTCAACTAAAAACTTTACCAACCGTGATCTTTCACTTAGCACACCCTAATACCTTTCACTTTGCCTATTGTGTGTAATCAATCCCAGGTTGGGATGGTAGACCCTAGCCTGCAGCCCAAACTTCTGTTTGGCCTTATCCCTTGTTATTTGCTCCTAATACCTTGGTTCTTTAGTTAGTTTCCTTCAGTAAATTCCAACCCCCCTTTTGCCTATTTTCCATACCTCTACTTACAGTCATTCCATTTCTTTTATTTTCTTTTACAATGTTCAGTACATCTTCAGAAGTTAGTTTAATCTTTGATTTGACTTTTCTTGTTATTGCTTTTTGGCTGTCAAAAGCATTCAAATTATTAAGGCCATAATATGTCTTGGCACTTCTAAACCTAAACACCAACTCAGAAATATCATCTCCTTAATTATTACAATTTATTCCCACAATATTTATATCAAAGCGTTGTGTAAGGAGCCATTAAATCAATCAACTCCACACATACCCGAAATATGTGTTTCCAGTTACCTCTCTTTTTTTTTTCACATTTCTAACACCTACTCCCCACGACTTCATTTCGTAGACGATCCTTTGAAATGTACTTGATGTATACAAATACCACGGCGAACATTTCCGTGCAGATATCCTGAACAATCTAGACTTTTGTCCTACAAATCTCTTCCCAGTGTTCCTTCATAACTTGTGTAGTATCTTCCCAAGCCTTTCTAACCTATTCTGATTATTATAGTCATCATCTAAAAACTTATATGATCTGCTTATTATGCTATTTTGATGACAACCTGTTCTTAGCTGCACTAGAACTTCCATCATGACTGGTCTTTCACTTTTTATTCCCTTCTGTATCTCTTTGTCTATGTTCTGCTATAAATCTTTGATGTGGGAGACAGTCCTGCTTGGCTTCCTCACAGTCTTATACTTTTCCTTTCTGTTATATCTGTTCTCAGTACCTTGATTCCCTAGCTAATTTCCAACAGTTACTTCCAGCCACCTACTACTTAATTTATTCATCCTTACTATTGTACATCCCTGTTAGAAGAATCTCCTTACTCCAGTTCTGCACAGCTAAGTCTTTGTAAAATTTTCTGCCTCTTTATAGATGTAATATTCTGTATGGGTTTTACTATTTTCCTTATTTTCATCTAAAATACAAATTTATCTTTATCCGGTATAATTTCCCGTAGTTCCACCATCATCTTTTTCCACTCCAGTCTATATCCACTCAGCATATGAAATGTAAGCAAACCATAATTGTATGGCCTTAAAATATCTTAAAATCTAGTAGTCCTAATCTCACTTGCTCCAGATGATGAATCAGTTTATGCTATTTAACTCTTGCCTTTTCCTCTTCCCACATAAACTCTTTCAGATCCGTATTAATTGTAATCCGCCAAATTCTTGATCATAACCTTCCAGTCTCGTATTTTTCTAAATATCTTCTGCTTAGTCTCCTCCCATATATACCTGCTATAATCAAGACTTTTTAACTCATGTCCCTAAGTATTTGATTATGTCATGTATAGATACTGTTGAGCTAACTCATTCAGAGGCACAGAATTTACAACTATTGTCTTCATTTTACCTTCATTTATTTTGCATCTCAAAAATGTCTGAAACTGTCTCATTAAATTTCACAACATTGGGATCTCCTGTTCTGGGTCTGCCAAATACAGTTTAATATAATCTGTGAACAAGGTTGTTTTGTTTTAATCACCACACTAGGTGTACCCCTGGATTTGTGAGTGTCTTGTGTTTTCTTGCTAAAGGATCCCAATATAAGGAAAATACGTGAGGGAAAAGAGAACATCCAAACTTTGTTCTTCTGCTCAAACTAAATTTTTTCTGATAGTATCCCTCCCCTCTTATTCTCACCAGCGATCTTTCATATATCCTACTTACTAACTCAATTATTTTCATAGGAAATGCAAGAGCTGCTATTACTCTACTTCTAGAAAAATCCCAACAGGCCCTGTCAAATGCTTTCACTACATCCATGCTTGCCTACAATTTATGTTCTGATCCCTTCTCAGTCATCATTGTTCTATTAATACTATAAAATATCTATCTTTCACAAAACCACATTGATCAATTTCATTCAATTTTGGTAACAACTTGCCTATTTTCTTATCTAGTATACACTTAAATAATTTATAATTATGATTTAAAATATAAACTAGTCTATATATGTCAGGTCTGTGGTTTCTTTCTCATTTTCAGTAAATATCGCTACCTCTGCATTCCGCCAAGATGCCATCACTTCTCCCACTTTCAATATATCATTAAAAAATGCCTTTACATCCTTTATCAGTTTCTTCCCTACTAACTTTGAAACATCTATAGGAATGCCATATGTTCTTGGACATCTTCCTGTGGACTAACTACACACCACAGTTTTTATTTCTCTGTCTATAGTGACTACCTACAACTGAGCCCCTTGTTCTTCTAACCTAAATCTTCCATAAATATTTCAAATTTCACCTTATCCTGAGTACCTGATTCCTCAGCCATAGATATACCGATTTTCAAAAATTTTCAAAATATTCCTATCATCTATTCAGGGTTTCTAGTTCTTCTCCCAGTCATAAGGTCTCCAAGTTTTGCTACTGCTCTTACTATCCTCTGTTGTCTTAGTCATCATAATATAAATTTTTGTACTCAAAGATTATTGCCAAAAATAGCTGCAAAATAGTATTTTTCTAAATGCGTGTATACTACTTAAATACTCATTATTTTTTCTTTAGCAATATACCCTATTACCCCTCCTCTTCTAAAACATTTCCCTTTTTATTCTGCACTGATTTAACTGAGGTTAGAGTTACAGGTATAATTCTGAAAGGAAAAACAATTACCAGTAGTGTATGACATGACTTAGTTTTGGGCCCAGTCCTATTTGGCATTTGTGTCTTAGACCTTCAAGCCAGCACTCCTGACCTATGGTCAACTAAATTTACAGACATCTTTAAACTGGGTGTTATTCGATCTTCAACTGACTCAAAATTTCTCCAACATACATTAGACAATGTTACCATTTGGTGCAAGGACGAAGGTCTCAAATTAAATGCAAAAAATGCAGCATACATCATTTCAGAAAATAAGACAAAATAGTTTCACAACTGATGTACCCCTTAAATCAGACACTACTATAAGGGATTTAGGCATGCTTGTTGACAATTCCTTATCATTTGACCATCGTGTCTCCACAGTAGTTTAGAAAGCCTTTTATCAAGTGACTCGATAGTGAGGCACACTATTGCCCCACTCAGTAGGTTGAATAAGGAGAAAGTAACAGTCAGCTGCCTGTCAGGTGCCAGGATCTACCACATAACGCACGCACTCAGGTCCTTCAATAACAGGTACAAATATTACTATGTCATTGTACATGTGGGTGTGAATGACCTGAGACGTACCACTCTGGACTACATGAAAAGAGACATGGAGGAGCTCTCGGATTATGTAGCCCAGGAGGGTATGGCCCTAGCCCTGAGCAGCAACCTGCCATCACCCAGTACACATCCTACCATCACAGTACAAGCAGAAAATGATTGATTTCAACAATTGGCTAAGTTTCTGGTGTCATTCTAAGGGGAATCCAGTATCTGTCTGCCTGGGATGATATGATTGACAGACCTCGATGTTTTGCCAGAGATGGCCTGCATCTGTCTCCCCTGGGCTTCTAGATACTGGCCAAGGCTCTTCCCAGCCCTATAGTGCCTTTTTTAGGTGGTGCTCCAAAGACCAAATTACCACTATAACAGCTACAAACAAATGCAATCTGAGGGTCATGCTGCTCAACACTAGAAGTCTAAATCTCAAAATGCACTCGCTCGAAGTACTCCTTAAAATGGAGAACATTGACATTTGTGCTGTAAGAGAGACCTGGTTTAAAGCAGCAGAAAGCACCCCTGCACTACCAGGCTATAACCCATTCCACACCTTTTGGTCCCAGAACTTGGACCGAAGCTCCAAAGGTGGCGGTGTTTCCATATTCATAAATGATGTGCACACCTCCAGACTGGTAGCCCAACATAACACATCAGAGATACTTCAGGTGCAGCTAACATTGGGTAAGACATCAATTCAGGTTGTGGACTGCTATAGTTCCCCAAACATGTCCCAAGACTCACACTCCACATTCCTAAGTACCCTGGAGAATATTAGGGTCCAACCTAAAACTTTCATACTGGATGACTTCAACTACCCATCCATTAACTGGGAAACATACTCATGTACCAATACACTTGCCCAACGTTTCCTGGAATTTATTAATTCCAATGTCCTGGACCAGCACGTTCTTACCCCCGCTAGAGGTAGCAACATCCTTGACCTAGTCATTACTAACATGGGCAACCATTGCTCTACACCTATAGTCAATTCCTCCCTGGTTAGATCTGAGCACAAACTAATCACCTTGGAAATACACATCCCTCCCACTCCCCCGCAAAGGTAACCACCATGAAAAACTTCTCCAAAGCTAACTTTGGGCTCCTAAAAACAGAGGTGGCTAACTTCACAGCACCCATGCAAATGGAGAATAGTTGTATGACTGCAGAATCATACACCAATGAACTGTACAAACACATACACAAATACATGGATCTCGCCATACCCAAAAGAACCAAGATGCTCTCCTCCAAAAAAAGGAAGCCAATCTGGTGGTCCCCTGCCATAAACAAACTCTACAACAGAAGGAGGAAATTGATGTGGAATAAGGTGAAGTCCCAAGACTGGAAAAACTCCCTTACCAGCCTCAACAAAAAGTTGAGATCCCTCATCAAATCCTCTAAAGCTAGCTATGAAAACAGGATTGCAGCAGATAGTAAAGACAATCACAAGGCCTTCTATAGTTATGTAAAGAATCTCCACGGCAATACCCAGATTTGCTCTGAGCTATTGCACAATGGTACCTCCTATACTGGTCCAACAGATATTACCAATATACTGGCTGATAGATTCAATGCCAACTTTACCCCCCCCCCCCAAGGACCAATCACAATACCAGTAGATTGCCAGACACCCAGTATTACAGCTGCACAGGTTAAAACAGCACTGTCCAAGGCTAAGAATACAGCTTCTATGGGACCTGACAATATACCTGGCTGTGTTCTACATGAACTACAGAGTGAACTGGCACCTCACCTGTGTGCCCTGTTCAATCATAGCCTCATCTCAGGGTTTGTCCCTACTAAATGGCACACTGCTACAGTCATCCCTCTCCACAAAGGAGGAGTTATTACAGACCCTGAGAACTATCACCTCATTAGTCTGATGAGTCTGATGTGCAAAGCTATGGAACACATCATCATGGACCTAATAAATAAGGATATAGGGAATCTCCAAACTCTGGATCCCACACAGTTTGATTTTGTGAAGGGTAGATCATGCCTGCTCAACCTGGTCGACTTCTTTGAGTCAGTCACCAGAGCTGTGGATGAAGGCAAGATGGTTCATACAGCCTACCTTGATCTGGCCAAGGCCTTTGATACCATTCCCCATTCAGGAATCATAGAAAAACTCACTAAGCTAGGCATCAACCCGTATATCACTAGGTGGGTTGAAAACTGGCTCACAGATAGAACCCACACTGTAAAAGTAGCTGACTCCAAGTCAGACTGCTGACCAGTCACAAGTGGAATCCCACAGGGTTTGGTCCTGGGTCCTCTCCTGTTTGGTATCTACTTCTCTGAAGTCCAGGCCAACACGAAGGGACTCTGGCTGACCAAGTTGACAGATGATTGCAAGTTGGGTGGTATTATTAACTCCCCAAGTGATGTTGACATCCTACAGAAAGGCCTCACTGAGACTAACGACTGGTGTCAGAACCATGGCCTTAAGCTCAATGCCAAAAAAATGTGTCGTCATTCTCTTTGGGAAAAACTCGGTTCCCATGAATTATCACATTGATGGTAGTCCACTGAACACAGAAGGCATTATAAGAGATCTGGGAACACAGGTTGACAGCAACCTCTCCTTTGATCACCACATTGCCACTGTGGACAGAAAGTCTTTCTATGTGGCACATCTCATTACTAAGGGTTTTATATCCAGCGAAAAAGAGGTCATTGTCTCCCTCTACTCTTCCCTCATTAGGCAATCATCGAATAAAATGTCCCATTTGGCATGCACCTCATTAGACACCTGCAACAACTGGAGAGGTTGCAAAAGTGCCTAACAAAGAGGATCCTAGGCCTTAAACACTTGCCCTATATGGACAGACTCAAAAACCTCCAACTATTCTCTGTCTCAAATTGCCTATTAGAGGTGATCTCTGTTTGACTTACCAAGCCATGTCTGACCCAGCTCTGTTAGAAATGCTACATCTAAAGAAATTCCAATCCCTCCACACTACACACTCCAGAGACCGCTACCTCATTACCACAATCAACAGAACATGCTGGAGGGACAGGTTCATAACCCAGAGAATGTCCATGCTATGGAATAGACTTCCCATACATGTCAAACAGAGCACCTCACTGTCTCTCTTCAAGATAAACCTTGATGAGTGGATGGGAAATAGAAAATTCACACCAGGGATCATTCCAGTGGCTCTACTTGACAGACACACTGGGAGCTAAGGTCGGGTGGCATGATGCCAGAGTAATCCTATGGGCTAGGCTTGTAAAGGCTCCAGGGCCATTAGACTAGTACACACCTATGAACCTATGAACCTATCAGGCTCATCTAATTTCCAAAGGCATTTCATTAGATCCAAAGAAGTCTCTCTTAATTTCTCTTTACATGCATCTTATAAGACTTATTATTGAATACAGTGCACCTTTTGGCATGTATTTTTCTAAACATATCACACAACTTGAGAGACCTCAGAGATTCATAACTAAAAAGATTAGTGTCCTCAAAAATATTAGTTATCAAGAGAGAGACTGCCACCTCTTTTTGTGTACTCAGTCTCTTACAGACTCCTCCATGGACATCTGTGTCTATCCTATCAAGTCATAAATGATCCAAACCTATTTGACCTCCTATTCCTTTGCAGAGCTAATAGTACCTCAAACACTTGGTTAAAGGAACTAAACTTTCATCAGTAAATAAATAAGATACATTGGCATGATAGATTCATATCCAACATATCCCTCAACTCTGTAACAAACTTCTACTACATGTCAAACAGAGTACACTCTTGCCACCTTCAAGGAAAACCTAGATAACTGGATGACAGTCTCAAATTCTCCATCAGTCTATCTTGTCTTGGCTTCCTTGAGGCTAGTGTTTTCTTTTTCTTGCTAGGCTTGTAATCATCTGCAGACTGATTGTCTAGTGCATACCTATGAACCAACCTTTATGAATATTTCCTATTTACATCTCACACATTTCCATTATATTTTTGAAACCCATTTTCAGCTTGTTCCAAGTTCTAGATACCCCATCAGGAGCATTTTCTATCTGACCTATTTTTTTTTAAATTTAACTGTTACCAAGTCCTTAACATTTTCTCTTCTCAGTGACTATGTAGGGAAGTGTTGGCATATCTCCTTTACTTTGTTAGCTTGCATCTGTATCATAATCTTCCCAGCTGTATGGCCAGATTTTAATCAAATGAACATGGTCCTGAGATATATAGATTCTATCCAACCTGTCCCAAAATAATATCCTCCACATCAAATACTTTCATTTATTTCTTTAAAAGTCTAACCTTTCTAGTTGTAACATACCTTCTAGGTCTCCCAGATATACCTTTACTAATGAAATTCCATTTTCCACCCATAATTAAAATACATCAAGAAAAACTTATTACTTCCACCCAAATCCTTATCAGCTCAAAGATCTTCAGCTTAGGGTGAATATAAACACATGGCAAAGTTAACCTCTTTATTTAGCAATAGCATCTCACTGCCACAAGTCTACGACTACTATCTTGTTTCATCATGTGTCATTATTGGATCCCCTCTCTCTACTAGTATTATTACTCCCCTCTAGATTTCACTTGGATATTCTGCTGATTATCCACAGTGAAACCCTTGCCTCATCAAAGCACGCCCATTCTTGTCCAAGTCTATCTCCTTTATCACTGCTATTTGCACCCCATACTTCTTAATACAGGTCACAAACATTTGCCATTTATTTGTTTCAGTAAATTAATTTACATTCCATGTCAATATTGATGATACACTCTAAAAAGTACATATTACTATAACTAATAATGCTTGACAATTCTTCTGCACATAACATTCCATCTAGCAACTTACACAAACACACTTGCAGTTGACAGGTACACTATATATGTATATATATATATATATATATATATATATATATATATATATATATATATATATATATAAAGAGAGAGACATATATAGGATTTTACTTGTGGAAGTTGTGATAAAGAAGAAGGCTCCAGTATGCATACATTTTCGTGCTGTGGACCAGTGTGTCACTTACTGTGAAATTTAGATGGACTGTTATCTGCCAGGATGGGACAAGGGCTCTTTAGAAATATGTTTCAACCCTAAAAACTCTTTTTGGAGCCCACATTGCACAGATAGTGCCTACAGTTTCTACAGATAAGTGTTGTGGTGAGGATGTATATCATCTCCAAATGGAACATGATTCAGAATTTAAGTTGGGAGAGTTAGTGAACTGGTTATTGAAGTATACTAGACATATCCCCCTTCCCTACTCCTCCTTAGAAAGCATTGGGCATCAAAAGGTAGGTTTATCAAACCCTGTTAGTATGGCAAAAAGATGGTCAGATTTCTTCACTTATCTGAAAGGGTGCTATTGCATTCTACAAAGGAATTTAAATTATGTAATTCTTGATAGATATTGTACAAAAGAGGACTAATGTCTTGTTTTGCACCCATAATAAACTTTCAGGATTCTTTTGTTATCATGTGTTATTCTGTGTTATTCATAAGACATGATAATCCTAGTCAGCTATATAATTTAGTGCCATTTTTTGTAAATAGCGTATATAGTTATTTAACAGTTGCTTATTTGTTTCATTTTGTTGATCCTCTTCTTGTATAAAATGGAGTTCTAACCTTAAACAGTTATTGACAATTAACTTTGTTCAATAAAGTATCTGTTGCAAATAAATAAATAATAACCCTAAGGAAAAAATCTTGACCAGTCTTTAAGTAATAAACTAATGTTAAAACTGCTTAGTCATTGTTTTCTCATTTTGCAGTCACTGTGGCAGTGTTTACATTTAGAAACTAATAATTTATCTCTTCTCTTTTAGTTTAATTTTTTCTCTTTTTTGAATAGCCTCTATGCCATTGACCTTTTGATCTTAAATTATTATCTCTCTCAAAAAGCCACTGAAAATGTCACTTAGAACGCATTGTCTAGTGAATGTCTGACTGATGACTGACTTATCATGAGTGCATCTGTCAGCAAATCCCCTGTGTGATTAACATTTACCTCAGTTTCATAACTTCCTCTCATTCTTAAGGTGTTTGACTTAGAAAACCAGACCCATTTGCTAATCTACATATAATAAACTATTTGTCTCTAAATTTACATAAATTATACTAATAATTTGATAGTTTTCATTTCAGCTATTAAGTCCATAGCAAAAGTTTTACCCTCACTACCTACATTATCTCAATAGTTTTATTTTACACAATGTTTTTGTATTTTCCTAACTTGTATATAATATAATAATGTATATTGGCTTGTTATACATTTAAGTAATTATGTCATTAAAACTTATTTCTTAATTTATGTAACAAACACTCAAAACAACCCCAACAGATGTAGGACTATTGCCCTACACACCATATTCTACTTTGTTATTTTTTTTTGCAAATATAGTATGCACTTTAATTCAGAAAACATTTTCAAAAATGAGAACCACTTTACTTACAGTTATTTTTTTATCTTCCATTTTTTTTCTTTGCAGCTAAACCACAAAGTGAAATTGATACTTCAATTATCTCATTATTTCAACACCATCAGCATAGTTCAGTCCTCCTTGTATTGCTTTTAATGTTACAACAATCCAAATACTTAACCATAGTATAATAAAATTGATACAGTTGCAGTTTTTCTACTTTGCTATTTTCCAAGGTTTATTTTATCTTCCATCTTCTTGATCTTCACAGCAACAGCTTCTGACTTGAATCCAAACTTCTTCTTAATCTTCTGGTCATTTCCTGAGCTCCCATTTGTTTTTCATATATTTGTCTTTAAAGCACTGAGAAGGATTTTACTGGTATAGTTTCTCCCTGGCCCTGTTTACTGGTAGAAGGTTGAGAAGCTGAACCCCCTTCTGTTTGATGGTTTGTTTTCTGTTGACCAAACTTTTTTGTCTCCTCTACTACCCGCTCTGCTTCCGTATAGATATTTGGCCCACTATGAAAAATATTCTGAAGCCTGCTAGATATAACATCTCAAATCTCAGTCTAGCCTCATGACATCCTTTGACTTCTGGGATAAAGATATTTCTTTTTTTGCTTCATATATAACAGCAGTAATTTTCCATAAAAACTCTGGTGTCACTAATTTTCAACACCTTTCTATTCTGCCACATTTTACTCAGGACTACAAGCTTCTGGCGATACATTTGCACCTTCACCAGAATATATCTTAGCTTTTTCATAACTGCAAGTTAAGAACATACACATGATGTGCTCTCTAAGTTAATAATTTTTGCTGTGGAACACCAGTTTAATTCCTTATTTGTGTCCTCATAAAATTATTGCAGTCTATCCCTGCAATTTCTCTGGGATGACTGAAAATCACAGATTCTCTTTCTCTCTCTCTCTCTATCTCTCTGTGCTCTGTCTTAAAGTTTTACCATTTTTTGAAACAGTTCCTCTTGGGTAGCTTTGTTTTCTACCATTCTGTCCCTCATACTAGTCTCTGACTTCTGTGAATCAATCAGCTCTTCTAAATTTTATTTAGCATATCCTTTATTTTTTTCCAGCCCTTCCATATTTGACTTTATATATTCTTAGTATGTTCCACTTATTTTAAAGACTTTTGAATTGTTTATTTTTTTCCTAGGTTGCTGGAAACCATCTGCTGTACCAAGGATACAAAATGTCCTGTTTCCTGTTGCTATGGTACAAGGTTATCCTCAACCCAAACATTTATTTTTCCTTTTTACCACCTTCCCTTAGATTTTCCTGGTTTATTATTTTTGACATCCAGGTGTTGCAGTCATTGGACAGTAGCCAAATTAATCCAATATCAATAAATTGCCTTTTTTGCGGAATCCTTGATTTTCACACTGAAATAATTCTAATTAATGTGTTGCTCATTCAGCCATGATCTTGGAATCCATTATTCAAGGTGGATAATTAGTGGGAACAAGCTCTAGTTCCCTACATTCTTAAAAAAAGCATATCTGGGTGGACATTTCTGAGAGGGTTACCCTCCGGTGTTCGCCTTCTTCCTTGAGAGAGTTGTGATGGCTACTCTGGTTATGAAGGATGCTTACTGAATGTTAGCTCTCATAGGAGATTTGTCAGGTTTCAAGTCAAGAAACATGACTTTTAGTTTGAATTTCTTTCTTTTGGCCTGAAAACTGTCCCAGGCTATTTACCAAATGCTTAACTCCTGCATCGTCAGCCCTCAGGCTGAAATGCATTCACATTTACCCATATTTTGGTGCTTGTTTGGTCTATATTCAATCTACCTAACAACTGTGGAGTTACATCCAAGTGATCATCCCTTTTTCTGAGTTCTTCTGGGTAACAGTCAGTGAAGAAAGCTCCCATTTGTTCCCATCCCAGCAGAAAGTGTTTCTGAAAATTGTAATCAACTCTGTTAAGGAGAAGTTGCTTCTCCCTGAAGAAGAGATTTACCAGATGATGGCCCATTCTGAGTGGAAAACCTATTATCCAGAATTTCTTGATTTTGGACCATGCATCTATGAGTTGGATGATTAAATTGGCCAGAATGCATATGAATAACTTTACATTATTATTTGAAAGATCTTTAGAGTCATTGGTAGGAACCTCTACAGATGACAGTTCTTGAGATTCCCTGTTTAATCAAGCAACTCAAACAGTGGATCTGTGCCACACATAGACCATAGTGGGTAGACTGCTTCCAACTTCTCCCCCATTCAAGTCCTGAAATCAGACATGCTGATCATGGGGTTGACCATGGAGTTGGGAGTGTGAAAACGCCAAGGCTTTTAGGCTTCATTGCAAGGAAATGTTGGTATTTAACCTAGTTTTAGAGCTTTCAGAAACTGTTTCTGGCCAGGAGTCTTACAGACTGTGACAGACAATAAAACAGCCATGTTGTAAATCAACAAGCAGGAAGCATTCATGTATACCAGTTGTGGAAGTTAGTTGTGGATTTGTGAGACTTGGCTTTGTCTTTTGCTATGTTTTGTGTCAGCTATACAGGAGTCTGGAATGCTTTGAAAATTTGGTTAAGTTGACTGATCACTGTGGGTCACAACTGACAACTGAATTCAAAAGTACTTGCTTAGCTAATATTACTTTCAGTATTCTGTACCGGAATCTTATTGTATCCCTGTACAATCCACAATTTTTAAATCTTTAGAGAAGGGCCCATTGTCAGCTGAAGTGATTTTTGCTTCTCTCATTTGGCTTGATCCAAAGGCTCCCTTGAAAGCACAGAAAGAGAAGGTCAGACAGCATTTTGTGACTCCAAGGTGACATGGAAACCATTGTTTTCTCATTTATCTTGCATTCTAATGAGTGCAGTTTGTGCTGTTAACTTTTTATCATACTTGTTTATGTGGGATTGGGCAGCACTGAAGTGTTTTATGGGTTCATAGGTAGGTACTAGGCTATTGGCCCTAGGGCCTATATAAGCCTAGCCAAATGGTACCCTGGCTTTTGCCACCCAAGAAAATTATTTTCCTGTGCCCCTGTCAAGCAGAGCCACAGAAGTGATCCCCAGGGTGAAATTCCTATCTCCCATCCAGTCATCAAATTTTTCTGAAGAGTGCTAATGAGGAGCTTTGTTTGATATAGATAGGTAGTTTGTTCCAGAGTATGGGAAGTCTCTGGGACAGGAATCTATCCCTCCAGCATGTTCTGTTTATTGTGGTGACAAGGTTTAGGACCCTAGAGCATGTAGCTTGGAGGGACTGGGATTTCTTTAAGTGGAGCATGTCTAACAGCTCTCGGTTTGACATAGCTTTATATGTTAGGCAGAGATCACCTCTTTGTAGGCGATATGCGACAGAGTAAAGCTGGAGTTTTTGAGACGGTCTGAGTAGGGCATCTGTTTGAGGCCGATAATCCTCTTTGTGAGGTATTTCTGTGGCCTTTCCAGTTGTTGTAGATGTCTTGTGAGGTACATACCAAAAGGGGCATTGTACTCTATAATGGGTCTAATGATTGATGAGTAGAGGGGAACAATGATCTCTTTTTTCCTGGATGAGAAACCTTTTCGAATGAGGTATGCCACGTAGAAGGATTTCCTGACTACTGTGGCGATGTGATTATCAAAGGAGAGACTACTGTCCACCTGTGTCTCAAGGTCTCTTATCACACTTTTGGTGTTAAGTAGACTACCGCCTATGTGGTAGTTCATGGTACAGAGATTTTACCAATAGGAATGACAATGCACTTTTTGGCATTGAGCTTGAGGCCATGACTTTGACAACAGGCATGTGTCTCAGTGAGGCCCTTTTGTAGGATGTTCACATTGTTAGGAGTTTTGATTATGGCTCCTAGTTTGCAGTCATCTGCGAACTTTGTTAACCAAAGACCTTCTGTGTTAGCTTGTACTTCAGAGAAGTAGATACCAAACAGGAGAAGACCTAGAACTGAACCCTGTGGTACTCCACTTGTCACTGGTCTGAAGTTGGATTTAGAGTCTGTTACTTTCAAAGTGTGGATTCTGTCAGTGATACAGTTGGCAACCCATCTTGTGACATAGGGATTTATACGTAGTTTAGTGAGTTTATCTGTAATTCCAGAGTGGGGGATGGTGTCGAAAGCCTTGGCGAGATCTGGATAGGCTGTGTGAACCACCTTACCCTCATCTATGGCTTTGGTGACCGCTTCAAAGAAATCTATCAGGTTTAGGAGACATGATCTGCCTTTTACAAACCCGAACTGGGTAGGGTCCAGAGTTTGGAGATTACCAATGTCATTGTTTATAAGTTCCATGATGATACATTCCATAGCCTTGCAGACCAGGCTCATCAGGCTTTCCCCCACTGTTGTGCTACAGAAGAGTTGCAATATGTGTATATATATATATATATATATATATATATATATATATATATATATATATATGTGTGTGTGTGTGTGTGTATATTGGTGTGAATGACCTGAGACGTACCTCCCTGGACTACATGAAAAAGGACATAGAAGAGCTCTCTAATTATGTAATCAAGGCAGGTATGACGCTAGCCCTGAGCAGCATCTTACCCTCACCAAGTATGATACCTCAGTACAAGGAAAAAATGATAACTTTCAACAACTGGCTAAGTTTTTGGTGTCATTCAAAGGGGATCCAGTATCTGTCTGCCTGGGATGACATGCTTGACAAGCCTCGATGCTTCACCAGAGATGGCTTGCACCTGTCACCCCTGGGATTCAGGATACTGGCAAAGGCTCTTGCCATCCCCATAGTGCCTTTTTTAAGCCAGGCTCAAAAAAACAAATCCACCACCATAACAAGTACTAGCGACAAAAAACTGAGGGTCATGCTGCTAAATGCTAGGAGTTTAAACCTCAAAATGCACTCTCTTGAGGCATTCCTCAATATGGAGAACAGCGACATTTGTGCAGTAACAGAGACCTGGTTCAAGGATCAAGAGAGCACCCAAGCGATTCCAGGCTTCAACTCATACCACACATTTTGGCCACAAAACCCGGACGAAAATACAAAGAGAGGAGGCGTATCCATATTCATCAAGGATAACCACACCTTGCTTGACTGGTTGCAAAGTATGATGCCTTGGAGATCATCCAAGTGCGACTGACAATGGGCAAAACCGCAATCCAGATTGTAGCTTGCTACAGATCACCTTCCCTGCCCCAGGACACTCACTCCTCTTTCCTCATGGTACTGGAAAACATGAGAGTCCAACCAAACACCCTTATAGTAGGTGATTTCAATTACCCAAACATCAATTGAGAAAACTACAAAAGTACTAATACCTTTGCTCAGTGCTTCCTGGAATACATTAACTCCAATGCTCTGGACCAGCTTGTAAACACCCCCACAAGAGGTAAAAATATACTGGACCTGGTCATCATCAACATGTGGGACAAATGCTCCACACCTGTGGTAAATTCCTCATTGGTCAGATCAGACCATAAACTCATCACCCTAGATATCCACATACCACCTTCACCCCCCACCCCACCCCACCCCCATCCTAAAAGAAGCCATGGTGAAAAACTTCTCCAAAGCGAAATTTATGATACTCAAGATAGAGGTGGCAAACTTCGTTACTCCCACGCAGAATGTCAGTATGATTGAATCTGCTATATCCTACACAAAAGCACTAAATAAGCATGTACATGAGTGCATGAATCATGCTATCCCGAACAAGACCAAGACCCCGTCCATAAATAAGCTCTAAAATAGAAGGAAGAAATTACTGAAAAAAAAGTAAAAATCCAGGAATGGAGGGGCTCCCTGACCAACCTTTGCAAAAAGCTAAGAACCCTCATAAAAACCTCTAAGGCGATCTTTGAAAGAAAAATCGCAACAGCCACCAAAGACAATCACAAAGCATTTTTCAGCTATGTCAAAAACCTAAATAGCAACTCTCAGATCTGCTCTGAGCTACAGCATAATGGTTCAAAATTCATGGAACCAACTGACATCGCCAATATACTGGCAGATAGGTTCAGTGCAAACTTCACCCCACCCTCACCCCCCAAAGGGCTCATATCCATTCCAGAAGATTGTGCTGCCCCTAAAATCACAGACACTCAGGTGAAAACAGCACTCTCCAAGACAAGAAACACAGCATCCATAGGACCAGACAGCATCCCAGTCTGCGTGCTACATGAACTCCGAAATGAATTTACCCCTCACCTTAATACCTTATTTAACCACAGCCTCACCTCAGCCAATGTGCCCACAGAGCGGCGCACAGCAACAGTTATCCTACTCCATAAAGGAGGTGCCACCACTGACCCTGGGAATTAGCATCCCATCAGCCTGACGAGTCCCATCTGCAAGGCCATGGAGCACATCATCATGAAACTCATAAACTATGACATTGGGAACCTACAAACCCTAGACCCCACCCAGTTTGGATTCATAAAGGGAAGGTCATGTCTCCTAAATATGCTTGACTTTTTCGAAATGGTCACTAAAGCAATAGATGAGGGAAAGGTGGTTCACACAGCATACCTTGATCTTGCAAAGGCCTTTGATACCATTCCCCACTCGGGAATTATAGACAAATTCACCAACCTAAATATAAACTCCTATGTTACAAGATGGGTTGCTAACTGGCCCATGGATAGAACCCATTCAGTGAGAATAGGAAACGCTAGATCAGACTCCAAACCTGTGACTAGTGGTGTACCACAGGGCTCAGTCTTGGGACCCCTGCTGTTCGGTATCTATTTCTCTGAGGTACAAGCAAACATGGCGGGACTATGGCTAACAAAGTTCGCAGATGACTGCAAACTGGGCGCCATAATTGAGACTCCTAATGACATAGACATCTTTCAGAAGGGCTTTACGGATACAGATACGTGGTGCCAAAACCATGGCCTCAAGCTAAATGCCAAAAAGTGCATTGTTATCCCCTTTGGGAAAAAACAAGTACCTATGAATTACAACATAAGTGGCAGCCCACTTAACATAGAGAGTGTGATAAGAGACCTAGGGACTCCGACAACCACTTTGCTAAAGTGGTTAGAAAATCCTTCTTCATGGCCCACCTTATCACAAGGGGGTTTGCATCTAGGAAAAAGGAAGTTATTGCCCCCCTCTATTCATCATTCATTAGACCCATTATTGAATATAATGCCCCATTCGGGATGTACCTGACAAGACATCTTCAACAACTGGAGAGGCCTCAAAAGTACCCACAAAGAGGATAACGGGCCTTCAACAGATGCCCTATGCCATGAGACTAAAAAAAACTCAGACCATACTCGGTCGCGTACCGGCTACTCAGAGGTGATCTCTGCCTGACATACAAGGCTATGTCGAACCCCAAATTGCTAGAAATGCTCCACCTAAGGAAAACCCAATCCACCTCAAGCTACATGCTCAAGGGACATAAACCTGACATCAGCAATAAACAGGACTTGTTGGAGGGACAGATTTGTGTCCCAGAGACTCCACTTGCTCTGGAATAAGTTCCCCATATATGTTGGCGCTCTTCAAGAGGAATCTTGATGAGTGGATGGGAAACAGGAAATTCACCCCGGGAATCACTTCTGTGGCCCTGCTCGACAGGGGCACAGGTAACTAAACCACTTGGAAGGGAGGCGATAGCACAAACTTTTTGGCTAGGTTTAATTATGCCCTAGGGCCAATAGCCTAGTACCTACCTATGAACCTATGAACCTATATATATATATATATATATATATATATATGGGTCTATGTTGTTAGATCGAAAGCACACAACATCGATCTAACAACATTGAAGCCCATAAAAGCGAAAGTGCACTATATCGAATGTGCACTTTCGCAAAAGCTGGTTTTCGTAACCGGCAAAAAACAGACTTACGACCTGTAAACAGTATTTTGCAGGGGGGGCAAGTCCCCCTGCACCCCCCAATTTAATATTCTAACTCCGAGATCGCACTACAATGTGGAAAAGGGAATATTCCCTCATCCCCACTGTACCACAATCTCCACAAGAGGTTTGTTAGCTGTACATCAACAGTATATGTTGATGTACAACTAACAAAACAGCATGTTTTCTCCTTTTTTCAGTCTCCTTTAGTGAAAGTGCATATTCGATGTTATGCACTTTCACTAAAGTGTGTTCGTCAAACCGTGCTTTCGACATTTTAACAGAGACATATATATATATATATATATATATATATATATATATGTACGGGTCTACTTCATTTGATCGAAGGACCATTTGACTGAAACCCATTTGATCGAAATTTCATTTGATCGAAAACCAGTATTCAAGGCAAATAGGGATTTGTCCCCCTCCCTAATGTCGTGCGACCCTGGAGTTGGTATATATAGTTGGGGGGGTGTGGGGGGAGAAGCCCCCCACCTAGTTTCCTTTAAAAGAAGAAAATAACACAAAAAGTACAGATTTTAAATGAAAATAGGTGGGAGGCTTTGCCCCAAACACCTCCCACACACAGTCCATCACAAAGGGAGAGCAAGATAGCTTGCTTTCCTGAAAAAAGAAAAATCATGTGGTTTTGTTAACTTATATATCTTGATGTCTGAAAACTGAAAAAACATAATTTGTTGTACACTGACACAATGGAACACAGGAAAAACAGTTTTCCCTACTGTTAGAAAATGCAAGCTGATGCCATCTGCGTCTCAAGAAAGATCTTCTGTGTCAGGAGCAGAGAAGACTCATCCATCCCATCTTGAACAGTTTACAGCTGCTAACATGGTTTCTTGCAATATAATTTCAACTACGGAGTTATTTTCTGCTGACATGCTATGTAACACTCAGGAGGATAGAAGGCCTATGACTAAAAAAATGTGTTTGTTTAAGCAAAGAAAAAAGGTATTTTGTTTGGCATGATAGAAGGGTCCATGACTCTCTTCTGAAATAAATGGGTTGGAAGGGTGGCTTAATGGTTAAGGTGTTTGCCTTACAAACACAAGGTGCAGGGTTTGAGTCTCCCAAAGGGTAACTGGCTAAGCTTAAAATGGCTCACAAGGGCAGTTAGCTTAGTACTAAACTATGAACTATGAACTAAAAATGCACCTTTCCTTCTACTCTGCCATATCTGGTCTACCTGTAGGCTTCAGGTTTTATTTTTCTTTTGGGTCCATTGTTCTACATATTGCTTTCCCTCCTTGAGAACCTTCTTTGTCATCTAGGCTGCTAAAGATTTTTCTTAAGCATGTTTTACTTCTAAAGCCTCCAAGAAAACATCTTCCTTGATGAGACCTGAATTATAGGTGCATAGGTAGGTACTAGGCTATCGGCCCAAGGGCCTACGTAAGCCAAGCCAACAAGGTTCCCTGGCTTACGCCACCCAAGAAAGTTATTTTCCTGTGCCACTGTTGAGCAGAGACACAGAAGTGATCCCCAGGGTGTATTTCCTATTTCCCATCCACTCATCAAAGACTTTTCTTGAAGAGTGCTAATGAAGAACTTTGCTCGACATAGATGGGTAGCCTGTTCCAGAGGATGGGAAGTCTCTGGGACAGGAATCTATCCCTCCAGCATGTCCTGTTTATTGTGGTGACAAGGTTTAGGTCTATAGAGCATGTAGCACAGAGGGATTGGGATTTCTTTAGGTGTAGCATGTGCAACAGCTCTGGGTTTGACATAGCTTTATATGTTAGGCAGAGATCACCACGGAGTAGTCGATATGCTACGGAGTAAAGCTGGAGTTTTTTTGAGGCGGTCAGTGTAGGGCATTTGTTTGAGGCCAGTAATCCTCTTTGTGAGGTACTTCTGTGGCCTTTCCAGCTGCTGCAGATGTCTTCTGAGGTACATTCCAAAAGGGGTGTTGTACTCTATAATGGGACTAATGAGTGTCGAGTAGAGGGGAACAATGACCTCTTTTTTTCTGGATGAGAACCCTTTTATGATGAGGTGTGCCACGTAGAAGGACTTCCTGACTACTGTGGCGATGTGACTATCAAAGGAGAGACTACTGTCCACCTGGGTCCCAAGGTCTCTTATCACACATTCGGTGTTAAGTAGATTGCTGCCTATGTGACAGTTCATGGGTACAGAGTTTTTACCAAAGGGGATGACACTGCACTTTTTGGCATTGAGCTTGAGGCCATGGCTCTGACACCAGGCATCTGTCTCAGCAAGGCCCTTCTGTAGGATGTCCACATCATTTGGGGACTTGACTATGGCTCCTAGTTTGCAGTCATCTGTGGACTTCGTTAGCCAGAGGCCTTCTGTGTTAGCCTGTACTTCAGAGAAGTAGATACCAAACAGGAGAGGTCCCAGGACAGAACCCTGTGGTACTCCACTTGTCACTGTTTTGAGGGCAGATTTGGAGTCTGCAACTTTTACAGTGTGGGTTCTGTCAGTGAGCCAGTTGGCAACCCATCTTGTGATGTAGGGGTTTATACCTAGTTTAGTGAGTTTAGCTATAATTCTAGATTGGGGGATGGTGTCGAAAGCCTTGGCATGGTCAAGACAGGCTGTGTGAACAACCTTACCCTCATCTACGGCTTTGGTGACTGCCTCAAAGAAGTCAATCAGGTTCAGGAGGCATGATCTGCCTTTCACAAACCCGAACTGGGTGGGATCCAGAGTTTGGAGGTTACCAATGTCTTTGTTTATGAATTCCATTATGATACGTTCCATGGCCTTGCAGACCAGGCTCGTCAGGCTAATAGGTCGATAGTTCCCGGGATCAGTGGTGGCTCCCCCTTTGTGGAGTGGGATAACTGTTGCTGTGCACCATTCAGTGGGCACAAAGCCTGATGCGGGTCTATTATTGAACATGGTGCTTAAGTGGGGAGCCAGTTTGTTCTGAAGTTCGTGTAAAATGCAGCCTGGCATGTTGTCCGGTCCCATGGCTGCTGTGTTTTTGGCTTTAGAGAATGCAGCTTTTACCTGCGTAGTTGTGATTACAGGGACTCTGCATTCTTTCTGTATAGATATGGGCCCTTTAGGGGGGGGGGGTAAAGTTAGCACTGAACCTATCTGCCAGGATGTTAGCAATATCAGTTGGTTCTGTAATTTTCATGCCTTTGTGCTGTAATTCAGAGCAGATCTGGGTGTTGCCATTGAGATTCTTGACATAGCTATAGAATGCTTTGTGGTTGTCCTTAGAATTAGTAGCAATTTTCTTTTCGTAGCTAGCTTTGGAGAATCTTATAAGGGATCTCAGCTTCTTACTGAGGCTGACAAGGGAGCTCCTCCACTCATGGGATTTTACTCTCTTTTGCAACAGTTTCTTCCTTCTGTTGTACAGTTTGTTTATGGCAGGGGACCACCAAATTGGCTTCCTTTTTTGGAGGATAGCGTCTTGGTTCTGTCTGGGATAGAACGAGTCATGCACTCGTGTAAGTGCTTATAGAGTGCATTTGTGTAGGATTCAGCAGTTGTAACTGTATTGTCCATCTGCATGAGTGTCTTGACGTTCACCACTTCTTTCTTAAGAAACATGAAGTTGGATTTGGAGAATTTTTTTACCGTGGTTTCCTTAATGGGGGGTGGGGGCAGGATGTGGATATCAAGGGTGATTAGCTTATGGTCGGATTGGACCAACGAGGAGTTGACTTCAGGTGTGGAACACTGGTCACTCATGTTGGTAATGACTAGGTCTAGGATATTGTTGCCCCTGGTGGGGGTGTGGATAAGTTGATCCAGGGCATTGGAGTTTATGAATTCCAGAAAGTGTTGAGCTAAGGAGTTGGTACAAGAGTAGTTTTCCCAGTTAATGGTGGGGTAGTTGAAGTCACCCATTATTAGGGTGCTTGGTTGAACCCTAATATTTTCCAGTACATCAAGAAAAGAGGAGTGGGAATCCCAGGGCATAGTGAGGGATCTGTAGCAAGCTACAATTTGGATTGCAGTTTTGCCCAGAGTTAGTTGCACTTGGATAACCTTGGATGCATTATACTGAGCAACTAGCCTGGAGGTGTGGATATCCTTAATGAATATGGACACACCTCCACCTTTGGTGTTTTGGTCCAGGTTACATGGCCGAAAAGTGTGGTATGAGATATAGCCTGGTAGTGCAGGGGTGCTCTCTGGAGCCTTGAACCAGGTCTCAGTCACTGCACGGATATTGATGTTCTCCATTTTAAGGAGTGCCTCGAGTGAGTGCATTTTGAGATTTAGACTTCTAGCATTGAGTAGCATTACCCTCAGTTTTTGCTTGCCTGTTCCTGTTATGGTGGCGAATTTGTTATTTGAACCTTGCCTTAAAAAGGCACTTTAGGGGCAGCAAGAGCCTTAGCCAGTATCCGGAATTTCAGGGGCGACAGGTGCAGGCCAGCTGTGGCAAAGCATCGTGGTCTGTCGACCTCTAAGAGCTAAGTCAGTTAATGAGGCCATTTTTTCTATCCTTTGTAGTTTGTTTTCTTGAAGTTTCTTATTTAGAAAAAGCTTTTTGTTTTAGCAGTCATTTCAGATAGATTGCAATCTGAATTCTACATTATGATGTACTGTCCTCCTTATACAGTTTTCCATGAGAATAGGATGGGTTTGTCTACTAGGTCATCCTTCATGTTTTAAGTTATGTCTGACATCAGTCTAAACAAAAACATTCAGTTACCTTTCCTTCACAACACCCTCATAGATTCAGAGAGATAGTATTGCATTTGTTGTATCTGAAATGGCAATTGGGGTATATAATTCTGTGGCCAAAGACATTAGAAAGTTGGATAAACTTTTCATCTTGTTCATTCACAAATTAGTAACTCAGTTAGGCAAACAGACTATTTCTGTTTTGTTTTTCTTCATGGCACTGAGGATACACCTGTCCAGGATCCTATCACATAATCCATTCTACTAAGACTAGAAGAAACTCTAACAGCTTTCTTTATAGTGGTTGCAGCATGGGATAGTCGTGATGTAGAAATATGGTTGTCAGGTCATATGTTTAGTAACCATTACAAGTTGTCTTGTCAGTCTAAGGCTAGGCGAGATTTAGCTCTATCCTTCAAGCTTCAAGACGTGAGATGTAGCATGCTGTTAGATTGGGGATGGTTAGTTTGCCATTCTACCCAAAAGTCAGCATTACAAGAGAAAAACGAAGGAAATAATACTGCTGTGTAAATACTTCTAGCAGTAGCTCTATGAGTTCATCTTTGTCCCTGTAGTATTTGCTTCCTACTGTGCCTTGCCCCCCCCCTTGTGTTTACTAGCTAATGTTAGGTCATTTTCATTGTTTCAGTGGTGAGCTATTTTGGGTGATATTAGCTGTTTGCTATATTATCCTTCTGCCTGTAGTGCTGACTGACAGCATGAATACTCTCTTTGAGAACCTTCTTTGGCATCTAGGCTGCTAAAGCTTTTTTGCCTAGCCTTAGACTGACAAGACAACTTGTAATGGTTACTAAACATATGACCTGATAACCATATTGCTACATCATGGATTCTTGTTCATTTGAAAAGTTGAACTTTTAACTGTAGAATTTACTTGGTATATTTTCTTCTCTTGCCAATGTATAACTGATGTTGTCATTTTACTTATTTTCTACACCATCATTTATTTGAAGTGCTTTTAGTTATTTCTTGTTATATTACTATGTTTACCATATATGTTGTAACCTGTTTACTACATCTTATTTGTGTATTATACTTTCTGTAATGTTTTTGTGCAACTAGATGCCAGAGCTTTTATCCCCGGGCCTCCGCTGAAAATGGAACTGGTCCAGTTAGAATTTCCGGTTAACAAATGTAAAATAAATAAAAATAAAATAAATAATACTGTATGTTTGGATCACTGTGATGTGCTACACCACTACCTGGTCCTATATGTTCAGTGGATATGGGATATAGTGTAGGCTGTGACAGCAGTTTTAGCACTCACTGAGAGGACCCATGTGTCTTACACTATCAGCTGGTAGCAGGTATAGTCTGAATCTGATGTGTTTGCTCCATGACCACCAAGGCCACAAGATGTAGCAAACCAGGAAGTGACTATATATCTAATTTCAGTAATCTCTAAAACAAGCATAATTGCTATTGCTGCATAAAATGCAATCCTGACTGGGAGGATGCCTGTGGCTTCATTATGTGGCTGCAGCAGTTAACCACTATGATGTGCTGATCAGCAAAGATTTGCTTAATGCAGTATTAACTACAGTTCAGAACATGCAAATTAGCCAATAATGTCTTACACTGTCACTGCTAATATGAGTCTGAATCTCAAAATACTGCTTCATTGGAGCAGGGCCTTCCTAGCACAAGCCACACAACTTGCTCTAGACCCATTAATGGATCCCCAGGATAGAATATTAATGTCATATTTATATCATATAGTAATAATAATAATAATAATGCATAGCAGAGTCTTTTGTTTTTATTCATGTAGTGTCAGTTTTTCGTACAAAACAGTAGTTACACTAAAGAGTTCTGAGAAAGTACAGTATTTTTTTTCCAATCCTGGCTACTGCCAACAAGCACCAAAATAACAGTAACTGACTTTTCTTAATACATATGGGCGTGCTTAGCTGTCTTGAATTTATCTGTAAATGAAGGCATCTTTACAATCATAAACCTATGTTACCAGTCAGCAGTACTGATGTCAGTACATCTCCAATAACAAGTTACATGCTTATGATTTATTTTATAAATTGTATTTTGAGTGTAAAAAGCCAAAATTGAGTAAATTTCCACATAATGTTTTTTTTATCTGAAGCAGTTTCTTTTTTAATAAATCCTAAATTAAAAGTTGTATTTCTATCTGAAAAGTTCAGATAATCAGTCTGAATTAAACATTTCCAATAAGATTCTGGCACAGAGGATTTATGACATGATATAACTGTATAATGATCAGATAGGACATATTTAGATGTTTCTTTATTTCTTTATTTGATCATATTAACATTAGATTAATATTAACATTAAACACTTTATTAGATTAGGATAGCTTTCTATATTAGTCTCTGTCATAAAAAAAACTGTCTGATACTTTGTATGGACAACCAATTCCCAATTATTTCTTCAGTATTTATGAATTATGTTATCTGTTAGTAATAATGTAGCTCCTCTTAAGCAAATAAACCAAAATATAAAATCTGTCATCTTCCATTCTTTGTACTTTCTATATATACTGTGTTACAGGAACTTGGAGAGATTATGAAAATACATTTTGCAAGCTAGGATGTTTATATAAGACCCCCTCTTACTCTAATATTCTTCTTCTTACATACACATTACTCTTGTGACTTTTTTTGAAAAACCTCCACAAATGATCTTACTACTTATGTACAAGCACGTCTGTTTATTGTTTCCTACTTCCCCATCTCCATTTAATTTTTAGCACCATTCCCAATTATCTTTTTCCTTCCCATACTGCTTTACACTAGATCCATTCAAATGCACAACCCTCCCTAATAGTATCTATATATTCACATTGTATCTTTTACTTTTTCAAATAAACCCTCACTTCTTCTTACTTTGACTACATCATTGCACTCTAGCTTTTCATACACCTCCATTACTTGTATTCCAGAGAAAATACCAAGACTACCTAACTCTCTTCTTTTATAGAAAATACTTCTCTCCTTACCTATCCTCTACCAGCTTTTAGAATCCACCATCACTCAATCTCCTACTACCCTACAATTTCTTGTTTTCTTCATTGCACTTCCTCACTACCTGACTATAAAATACAGATTCCTGTATTTAATTGTGCTACTCTTCAGCTTATCCTCTATTCTTCTCATCCTACTGTGCCATCTTCCATCCTGCGATGACTCAATAATATGTCTCAACATCTCTCCAACTCTGTCCCAACCCCCTATCCAATCTTCTTCTTTACAATCTCTACACATTGCACCAAACCTATTTAATATTGCCTTTCACCTTTATTCCCTGCACTTTAACTCAAACCAAAACAAAAATAAGTGAAAGAATTCCTTCCAAAAAAACAAGTATGCATAATTCCCCACCCCCAGTATACAAACATCCTTCTAGGAGGAGATATACACACTAATCCTGACCCCACTTATGACAATGGATGCAAAGATAATTATCTCCCACACCCTTCTCTAGCCCAACAGCAGCCAACCCCCAACCGTGGTGATCTAATTTTTGCTGTTATAAATGTTAGAAGTATTAGAAATAAAACTGCTGAACTACATGCCTGCATTACCCAACATAAGACTGACATTCTCACTGTAACTGAAACTTGACTTAAACCCAGCATAAGCTGAAGTTATACCTCCTGGCTATAATATCATCCATAATGGCCATATAAAGAAGAAAGGTGGTGTAATTCCTTTAATATTTCCCAATACCTACCACATTTTCCCTTACAGTGAACTAATACCAAAATTCAGTTCAACAGAACTTCTTATTGCTTTCCTCAAAGGAAACAATTATAAACAAATATGTATTAATGTCCTTTACATCCTTCCTGGTGACAATACAGCTATGCTGGAAGATATTCTACATTGAATATCCATAACATTTCCACAAAAAAACAAATTCTACAATGTGATGTGAATGTCAGTTGGTTGGACATGGTCTCTAACTCCTCTATATTTAACATGAACGTATATGGTTTCACACAAGTAATTAACAGCCCCACACATTATCCAGCAGATGTGATAGGTTTGTAGTCATTGTGATCCAGTGGCACATATTCAAAAACAATTGCTAGACTATCTCCTGCAGGAAGAACTCCTATCCCCTAAACAACATGGCTTCCATCCTTCCCATAATACTAGCACTGCCCTGCTAACTTATACTGTCAATAAAGCTAGAGATAATCGCAAACTAGTCTCTTCCTTATTTCTAGACTTGTCTAAAACCTTTGATAAAGTTTGTCAGAGCAAACATCAATTTCAAATGTCCTCACTAGGTCACTTTCAACCCACCCCTCTGTGGTTCTAAAGCTACCTGTCCAATATGTATGTCAGTAAAATGGCACTCCACGCTCTCTCCTTACCTCCCAGTCACCACCGGTGTAGCACAAGGCTCTATCCTTGGTCCCCTCCTCTTTAACATTTTCACCAACACCCTCTAAAATGATTCCACTCTCATTTGAACACCTAACAACATGATACATCTCCAAAAATTACTCAGGAAACTTAGCTTTGTAACTCACAACTCTTGCTCAAGCCAAAAAAACTACTACATTTCCCCAAATTCATTTCTCATGAAAAAACAAAATTTAAAGTCCTCTCTCTCGATAATACAACCATTGAAGGCACTTCTCATAGCAAATTATTAGGGGTGATAGTGGATGATAAGCTTACATTCAACCTGCATATACAAAATTGCCTAAGAAAAACTCATACAAAAATAGGGATGCTTTACAGAGCCAAAAAGTTACTCACCGACATAATTAAAACTATACTTGTCACTACTTATCTCCTCCCCACACTTCTTTATGGCACTCCCATACTTACTAACCCTCAGGCTTCACAAAAATTAAAACTTGAACAATACTATAACAAAGTCACTAAATTTGCAGCAAATACCCCTTTCCACTACTGTATAGCATTAAAAAGCCTAAAGTGGTTAGAGCTGCCTCATCATCAAATATATACACAGCTTCTTACCACCTATAAAATTATCCAACATCCATCTGCCTGTCCAGCACTAAAAAATATTCTAAACAATTATGTTTCCAGTTGGTCATTGTGATCCAGTGACCAAAAACTCCTATCTGTCTACAAACCTATCAAATGTACCGGGCATTGTTTGTACTTGTACAAGGCTGCTAAGGCCTGGAACACTTTACCAGTATCCATCAGGTCAATACCCTCCCTCACATCTTTCAAAACCACTCTCAAAGAATTCCTAGCTAAAATCTGTCTCTGTCCTTTCTCAAAACCAGGATAAACTATTTCCCTAAATTTGAACAAGTATCTTTTCATTCCTTATAACTCCTTACTCTTCCTTCTTCAGTTACTTCCTTACTTCTGTCAAATTCTCTTCCTGACTTCCTCTCTAAATATAGCATAAACCTATTTTTCCCTCATTTCATAATGTAATTCCTGTTTATAATAATTTAACCTAACCTTTAATTTCTCTATAAACTTCTATAAAATGTAAAAAATTTTAACATTTCTATAAATATTAAATGATTGTCATATAACTTGTATCTATTCTTAACCAATGTTTTCATATTAACACTAACTTGTTATAATTATTTAAACTGCAGATGTTTCTGTTTTATTTTTGAAGATTGTAAAATTATTGTTCTTAAAATGTTTTATTTTTGCATTTGTTAACCGGGTTGGTCCAGCTGGGTAAGAATTACCCTTTTTCAGTGGAGACCCGAGGGGAAAAGCCCCAAACAGACATACAAATACTTACGAATAGAGACAAATTAACAATATTACAGAGGAAAACAATATTATGGGTACAATGGATAAGAAAAACAAACAATGAAAGTTTGAGAATATGAGTAAGGTAGGCCAGAGGCATGCATGCAAAATATTTATGAAAAGGTGTTCTGAGCAAGATCTCTGAATTAAGTTAAAGTAGGCAAAGAAATGATGATTTAGGTGTGGAGTTAGTAGTGTGTGAGTTTTAGGTGGGAGCACGTGAAGGACATTCCCATTTGGAGGAGAGATGGGAGAGAAGCATGGATTTGAAATTGTTGTGGTTAGGTATATTACGTAGTGGTGTGGGGAGATTGTTCCATAGTTTGGCTATAGTGTGGGATAGTAGTAGTTTACCAGTTGGGTGGATGGATTTGTGTACATGCAGGAGGTTTTGGCCTGTGGATCTCAGGGTACGGGTAGGTGTGTAGGGTGTTTTGTAATAATTTGGAGCATTTCTCTCCAGGCCGCCACTAAAAATGGACTTCTATCTAGTCGGACTTTCCCAGTAATCAAATGTCAATAAATAAAAGTTAATACAGTAAAGATTTAGCCCTGGATTGTATGTATTATAGGGCCTGAATGAAAGTTTTTTTTTTTTTTGTCAGGTTATAGGAAAGATACCTAAGTGTATGTTTTGCAGTTACGGGAGAAGCCTTCTAAATTTAAAAGTTTAAGTTACTGAGAACCTAGTAAGAGTCCTGTATTTTGCTTGATATGCAGACATTTTACTTTTGAAATGTTAGACTGTGGTGTTCACACTGTGAGGAGAAAGAAGTATGAAATGGCATATTTTGTTGCTAAAAGTTCCTAGTGTTTTATTATTTTTGTTAATGGTAGTTGCAATTAGAAGAAGATGGTAGTCAAACTGAGTAAGTGGACTTATTTTCCAATATTTGTTCTTGCTGATGATGACAGGAAGTTGGAATTTTTTCTTGACCCAGAATAGTAGGTAGTTCATTCTGTGTTTAGGATTTGTTATGTGTAGATGAAAATGTAAGCACTGGTCTAAGCAGATGTTAAGATATTTAAAAGATTTGGTTATCTCAATAGGTTCATTGAAATGGACTGAGTATATACTAAGAACTTGGAGTATTGGTACATTTCTGTCTGGTTTGAAAGAGCATGGCTTTGTTTTTTAAAGGTATTTCTGAGTAGTTTATTGCTGTTAATAGAGATGATATGTGTAGATCTTCTGTCTTGTTGAAGTTTATGTTGAACATTGTTTGGAGGTATGATGTGAATAGGACTATATTGTCAGTGTATAATATACAGAAGCTGTGTTATTTAAAGGATAGAAAATTATATTGTTTGATGTAAATAGAGAGTTGCTTGTATATTATTTTTTCCAAGATTTTTCCTAGAGGTAGTTAGATTGATATAAAGTGAAAGTGAGAAGAGTTAGTGGGGTTAGGTTGTTTAGAGATATGTTTGATTAAAGCTGTTTTCTAAACAATAGGAATTGTGTTTTAATTATGAAGAGGTCATAGATATGGACTAGAAGAATGACAATGTAGCTTTTGCAGTAGTACATGGATCGGAGAGTAAGTTGTTTTATCCTTTTAGGCTGTTAGAAGAAATGTGGTTGAGGAAATTTGCAATGTCCTTTGTATCACTTTGAAGCAGAAAAAAGGGTAAAGTAATATGGAGGGGGAAGAGTGGGTTCTGGTTGGGAAGAGGTTGTTAAAATAGGAGGTAAATTACTGAATTCATTGAGAAAGTCTACAAAGGTAAAGGTGATGCTGTATAAGCAACACTGTTTGATGGAAAGCTTGAACCACAATGCGATATGACTTAATATCACGAACCACGTACCAGAAAACCAGTAACACTTTGATTTTTCAATAAATAATTATCTATTTATTCCACAATGAATAGTAAATAGCAATAGTAAAGTGTCACTGGTTTTCTGGTACGTGGTTTGTGACTGTTTGATGGAAAGTTATTTGATTTGCTTTATATTGAGTAAGAAGATTGTTTCCAGACGTGTTTGGGGTTATGCAACAGGGACTGTTGCTTAGATTTAAGCTAGACTTTTTAATGTCTATGGATAGTTTTGTTTGGAGAGGTTACAAAATGTAGTATGTTTACAATCATACCAGGCTTCATCTTCAAGCTGCAGAAAGGTCTTATGCTTTTTAGTGAGCCAACCATGTTTACTGGAAATATAACTTTGAAAAAATAGCAAATTACAAAAGTGAAAACTAATAAAGAATAACAACAGCTAAAGGCACAAACCTTATTACACTAATACTCCAGCACCTCAGCAAAGCCTTCATTTGGGGAATAAAACACACAAATGCAACATGAATAAATACACCAACAATTAGTATAACAAACTCCTTTTCGCTTTTGCCATTCTTCATTATAACTTTTAGACAAAAATGTCTTAGTGATACAGGAAAGTAATGATTAGGGTTTCGGCAGTCGAGTTTTAGTCTTGAAGGTTCAATATGGGAGACCACTCATGAGATAACAGGGCATGACATTAGTTTGTTATTTTGTGTGGATTTTGACTAACAGGTGATTAGTTTGGGTGGGATTTTCGCAGTGATGTTATTAATATTAAATGTGATATATCAGTGGTGAGTGGGTGCTGGTGCTGGAGATTTTGTTGGGAAAATTAATAGTGAGCAGAAACACAGATTTTAGGTCAGAATCTGCAAGGTGTTCTGAAATATCATTAGATAGTTGTCAATGAAAATTAAAGCTAAACTCCACTACAACCATCAGATGTTTGAGTTTAGGGAGAGTGGATACAGTATCTTGAATAAGTTGTTCTTATCTTTTGAGTAAGGCTAGAGGCATAAAAAAGCCTACAGCTAAATAAGTAAGGTTTGTAGTAGTGGAAGGAATCTTGACAAGGAGCCAATGAGTTTTTGAATGTAAGGGAGAGATGGACTGAGAAACTGTTATCAGGTTTAGGTATGATTTAAAATGTTGAAGGGTCCTACTTTTATGACTTTTCCATGGACAACTGTGAACAAGACTCAAAGAAAAATAGAGTAACCCTCATATTTCATAAAATGATGTCAAAAATCCATACACTGTTACAACCTGTGAAGATAAGAGGTACTGCCAGCCATGACAGAAGAAGCAGGGCAATAAACCTGCAACATATGCCAGCACAGCTAGCTGGAATTTTGTAAAGAATTATATTCTGCTGGACAGAAAAGAAATGTACATGCATTATTGTAACTGTTTAAATGTATGCATTTTAACATATACTGGAAGAGAAGAGGTTATTTTACCTGACATTGAAAAAATATTCTTGAAATTAAATTACTTTATAGGTTAAGCCATAAAGATGTTATCCCACAGTTTTGAAGGGAGCCAGAGATGTAATGTCTGTGCTACAGAATAGCTTGTAACTCCTTTAGGAAGAGTGGAATGGTTTCATTGTTTTATGGCTTCCAGATACTCAACAGATCCTGGAAGAGCTCCAGATATGTATGGTAGCAAATAGGTGCTGAATGCTAGCAGCTTCTAGTGTTGGTAATAGTATGGGAACCAGAAGTAAGATGGCCAGATGCATGCAATGTCATTCTGTACAGAAATAATGTTTTAATATTAGAGGAGACTGAAGTCTCAGGGGCAGTCATTTCTTGGAAACCTGACTAGAAAGGCCCCCACCCATATCATCTTGCCTTACGGTAGTAAGTAACTTAACTAGGGAACAGTAATTCTTTAAGTCAATAAGGAATAGTTATTGAGATTAGCTAAATACTGTTTTCCTGTATTTGTGTGAAAATGTCCATCGTTGTTATTTTTAATATTCCCTGTGACTGAAACTCTGGTGTTTACTGTAAATATGTATTTAGTATTTTCATGTTTTTTTTATTATTTATTATTAAATATACTCAAATTTTTAATTGTGGCTAGTCATTTTAAATATTTAAGCTTTGAGAGGTTTTGCATATATTTATTTGGTGATAACTCTGGCCACTCCTGAAAGCCTGACTGTTTGGTCAGCTTTACCATTTGTATTAATATTATTTTCACTCAGTATAACTGGGTACACTTGCAAGAGCCTCAGGTAGTTGGCTTTGTAGTTGCTGGGGCCCTGGTGGCAGTGATAACTACCTTATAGTCTGGGCAGAAGGGGGCATAGATAGTAAACCTCTCCTTTCCCAGGTGTGTGTGTGTGTGTGTGTGTGTGTGTGTGTGTGTGTGTGTGTGTGTGTGTGTGTGTGCAAATCAAATCTCAAAGTGTGTGTTTGTGTCAGTTACTTGAAGAAGGGACACAAAGCATTGGTTTCACAGAGGAAGTGGTGGAGGACTTGGTTTCATCACTTGGCTGAGGACTTAACTCTGAAGCTATGCCAGTGGGGAGTCTTACTCGGGACCTGGAGGGAGACAAATAGAGAACCCCATACCCTGGGCTGACTGTGTTCCCTCTGTTCTCTTAAGGGAAATTGTGCTTGATGCACAGAGGCCTGCATCCAGAAATATTGAGCGTATCCATTTATATCCCAAGTGGATGTCCCTCTCCAGTGTCAGTGATGAAGGTTGAGGCTCCTTGATTACTGGCCCAGAGTGGTGATGTCACATATTGGTTAGCAGTGGTGTGGATATTGAATTCTGTAGCATGTAAGCAGTTGTTACTAAAGGTGTGCCTTCTCTCATCAGTCACAAGGTAGACATTCAGAGTTTCATTTCACAACAGTTCTATCTATTTATTTATGTATTTATTGTTAGTTTAGTTTAGTCACGGAAACCAGGCAAAGATGTCATCTGAGGGTTATGGCAAGCTGAAAAAGAACCGGCTGACCAAGGTGTGTGAAGCCAAAGGACTGGTGTATGCCAACCTGACTGAAGAGGAAATTATTTCAGCCTTAGTCACACTTCAGACCAGCAGCCAGAAGGATAACCAGTCTGGTGATGGGAATTTGCAGCCCTCAGAAACAGGACAGTTCACCTTTTCCTCAGAGGACTTAAACATCCATCTGGAGATAAAGAGACTTGAAATGGAGGCCAAACATATGGAATTAGAATCAGCAAAGAGACTGCTGCAGGCAAAACAGATGGAATTAGAATCAGCAGAGAGATGCAGAATTTGGCTGCCAAAGAAAATGAGATAGTGTGATGTTTGGAGGCTGAAGAAAATGAGAAGCAGCATCATTATGAGCGGGCGATGCTGACTCCCCGAAGGGTCATGGAAGTAATGAGATGGTGAATAATCGATGCTGACTCCAAGAAGGGTCATGGAAGTAATGAGATGGTGAATAATTGAACTTTGAAGCAATAAAGGTCAGTAAATTTCTTCCACAATTTACAGAGAGTGAAAATTTTGATAATTTTATCCATATATTTTAAATGGTATGTAAACAGTATAATGCTGGCCAAGGGTTCTGGATATGGTTCCTGACACCCTTACTCCATGTTAAAGCTGTTACCGCTGTTTCTAAATTGTATGATATTGATTGTTTAAATTATGATAATGTCAAATGTTGTTTACTTGAATGCTTTAAGTTAACATCTGAAGCTTTCAGAAAAAAAGTTTTATGAGCACAGACACAAGGCAGATGAAAGTGTGTATGATTATGTTGCTGAGTTAAGCACTTGTTTCCATAGGTTTGTGAGTGGGTGTCAGGTCATCACTTTTGAAGGCTGGCAGACCTTTTGGTGATGGAAGAAGCCCTTAGCACTTTTGCCTGAGGATATGAGAATCTGGTTGACAGACTGAGAATGTAACTCTGCAGATCAGCTGTGGAAGAAAGGGGATCTCTACTTAGCAAGCAGGACATCATTGCACAGGAAGAGGATACCCAGTGCTGCACATGGATATAAGAGAACCCATGGTGGGTAGCCTAAACCACCCCAACAGAGTCCACCAGTAACCGGGGAAGCCACTAGTTCAGGTACATGGACAGGATCAAGAGTTAAGTGATTTAAATGTAGCCAGTAGGCCATGCATCATATAGATGTCCATGGAGACAAGGTGGAGAACAAAAGGTGGGGAAGCAAGCAAGTGGAAATAACAGTATGCCACTGGTAAGTTGTTTGGAGACAACAGGGGTATCAAACTTTCACAAGGGGTTATATCCTATCTTAGTGGATGGAAAACAGGCCATTGCTAAGATGGACACAGCCTCTGACATAACCATTGTGAATCCTGCAGTGGTTAAAGGGGAGGAGTATTTGCTTGGGAAGCCCACTCCAGTCAGATCTTTAGGAGGGATATAATTCCAAATGCCTTTGGCCTGGGTTCACCTTGACTGGGACTGTAGAAAAGGAAGCAAGCAAGTATGTGTGTTTGAGGACATCTCTGCAGATGTCTTGATAAGTAATGATTTTGATAATGCAGTACCTTATCTGCATGCAGTTGTACACAGCCAGGCTTGGAAACAGGCATGTGGGTCAGGTAGCCTGGGGGAGACCCAGACAAACACCACAGCTGAAGCCAGGGATGTGATGTGGCTATTTCACAGAGGGAGCTACCCTATAGCAGTGATCCTGAAGGTGAGCCACAGCTGCTGGTAGGTACTGATGTTCCCTTGGACAGAATGACTGCAAGGGCAGAGGTGAGTGGTAGTATCCAGACTGAAAGTGAGGCACCACTGTCAGAGGATACCAGACTTCCTGTGGAAGGGGAGCTGGGAAGAGTCACAAAAGTAGAGCTGATACAGGCTCAGCTCTCAGACCCTACACTAAGAGCCTTGAGGGAGGTAACTAGGGAGAAACCTGATTCTCAAGGAAAAGGGGAGTGTGTATATTGGAAAAAAGGGTTACTGTACAGAGAGTGGATCCCTGAGGGAGGGCTACAGGGTGAGGTAATGCAGCAGTTGGTAGTGCCTGGAGCCTACCATCTGGCATGTAGCCACAGCATATGACCTTCCTTTTACAGGTCATATGGGCATAAAACATACCAAGAAGTGTATTATGCAGAACTTTTATTGACCTGGAATTGCAAGGGATGTAACAGGGTACTGCAGGACCTGTGAGCAGTTCCAAAAAGTAGGCAAGGCAGGAGACAAGGTCAAAGCTTCTTTGATGCCTTTGCCTCTGAATCAGGAGCCATTTCAGAAGGTAGCTATGAATATTGTGGGGCCTCTGAGTACCCCAAGTTCCAGAGGGAAGAAGTATATCCTAGTGGTAGTTGATTTTGCTACCAGATACCCCGAGGCAGTAGCTCTGTTCTCCATCAAGGGAGAGAAGGTGGCAAAAGTTTTGCTAGAGATTTTCAGCAGGGTAGGTTTCCCAAGAGAAATACTGACTGAGAGTGTTGCCAATTTCATGTCAGGCCTGCTGACATGTCTGTAGAAGCACTGTGGGGTGAAGGACCTAAAGACCAGCCCCTACCATCTCCAGACTAATGGTCTTGTGGAGAGGTTAAATGCTACGCTAAAGCCCATGCTACAGGCAATTGCAGACCAGTTTAAGAGAGAGTGGGACAAATATTTTCCCTATCTACCATTTGCTTATATAGAGGTACCCCAGGAATCCATAGGTTTTTCACCTTTTGAGATGCTGTATGGGCATAGAGTGAGGGACCTTTAGATTTGATTCATGATGACTGGGAAAGTGAGTGTGAATCCCACAAGGAGTCTGTTGTGGCATATGTCCTAAACCTCAGGTCAAGGTTTAGGGAGCTCATGGGGTTGGCCCAGGAAAACCTGGCAGGAGCCCAACAGCAAAAAAAGGTCTGGTATGACAGGAATGCTTGAGCTGGAGAGTGGGCTCTGGGACAGCAGGTTATGGTTCTCATTTCTGTCAGACACAATAAGCTGCAGGCAGTTTGGGAAGGATCTTTCAAAGAAGTAAAGAAGTTCAGTGATGTTAACTACATGGTATAACTGCTGGGTAGGAAGCAGGGGCACAAATTGTACCATGTTAACATGATGAAATGTTACCATGATAGGGAGGTCCTGGTGCTAAGTATTTGCAGTAGGAGGCAGGAGGAGTCTGAGGAGAATTTATGGCTACAGTGAGTCAGCTAGTAAAATGCCAAGTTGCTATGCTAGAGTCTAGGGTTGCAGGCATATGATATGACAGTGCAGCACTGTAGTGGGGTTAGCAATACCAAGGCAGATGGGATCTCAAGACAGGGTATGGAGTAATGTATTCTCCGATAGGCTCATCCCTCTCAAGCAATGTTTCTCAAGGGGCACTTGAAAAACTACCTTGAGTCTTCAAAGGGGGAAGAGGTGTGATGATAGGCGGTACTGCCAGCCATGACAGGAGAAGAAGAGTAGTGGATGTGTAACATATACCAGCACAGCTAGCTGGAATTTTGTAAATAATTGTATGCCATTTGTGTATCAAACTAATTTGTACAGATGGTTGTGTTTAAAAATGTATTTGTAAAGTTGCTTGTGTTAAAATGTATCAACAGTGTTTCCTACTGGGCAGAAAAAAAATGTATATGCATCATTGTAAAAGCATATACCGGAAGAGAAGAAGTTAATCCACCTGACTTTGAAAAAACATTCTTGAAATTAAATTACTTTATGGGTTAAGCCATAATGATGTTATCCCACAGTTTGACAGGGAGCCAGAAAAGTAATGTCAGTGCTAGAGAATAGCTTGTATCTCCTGTAGGAAGAGAGGAATGATTTTATTGTGTTATAGCTTCCAGATGCTGCAACAGATCTTAGAAGAGCTCCAGCTGTATATGGTAGCTCATAGGTGCTAAACCTCTAGCAGCTTCTAGTGTTGGTAATAGTGTGGGAACCAGAAGTCAAGTGACCAGATGCATGTGATGTCATTCTGTACAGAAATAATGCTTTAATATTAAAGGAGACTGAAGTCTCAGTGCAGTCTGTTCTTGGAAACCTGACTAGAAAGACCCTCACCCGCATCATTGTGCCTTGCTGTATTAAGTAACTTAAACAGGGAACAGTAATTTTTTTAGTCAATCAGGAATAGATAGTGAGATTAGCTAAATACTGTTTGTCTCTATCTGTGTGACACTTTCCATCTGTGTTATTTTTAGTATTTCCTGTGTCTGAAACTCTGGTGTTTACTGTAAATAGATATTTAGTATTATCATGATCTTTTATTATTTGTTATTAAATATATTCAAACTTTTCATTGTGGCTGGTCCTTTTTAGAAATTATGTAATCTGTGAGAATATTTCCATATAGTTATTTGGTGATAACTCAGCTGCTTCTTCTTTAGCTGATGAATTATCTTGGGAGAATTCTACTAGCCTAATAATTCATCAGCTAAAGAAGAAGCAGATGCACACATGATTATCACTAGATGGTCAATACTGAAATCAGGCTGACTATATACTTTATGGAAGAGCTCTACACATTTAGCAAAAAGAAGACTTGGAGTTGATTGCGGCTCGTACCATCAGCTTTTTATCACAACATTTGGAATTAAATCAAAGAAAACAAAAACAAAATCATCTAGGTCAACTAGATATGAGCTCAACAATATTCCAGATTAATACAGTAGAGGTAAAGAACATGAAGAAGTAGAAGAAGAAGCTATTAAGAAGAGGTGGTAGAAATACATAGTTAAAACTATATATGAGAAACCCTAACATTGCTGATACAGTGGCAAGTTCTGTGATCTGCAGCCAGGCATACTGGAGAGTGGCATAAAATAGGCCCTAGAAAGACCAGCCAATAAAAAGGTGGCAAGAAGTGATAGAATTCCAGCTGAACTGTTTAAAATCTGGCAAAATTATTCTGTTACAGTATTATTTGGAATTTGCCAACAAATTTGGAAACACAACAGAGCTGATTGAATTGAGAAATGTTGATTTATAGTCCACTCCCAAAAATGCATAATGATAAAGGGTGATACAATTATCTAATGATTATTAATGATTGTACTTGTTTAATTTGTTACATTTTCCTCCATATATTTTGGCAGTCTCATCATATTACAGATTTTTTTATTTATTTAGCATACTTCTCAATATCTGCGTATTAAAAATCATAGCACTGACCAATGACATATTATAACAGGTGCTCATTGGGTGGCTGCCTGGGGACCATGCCTTCAAGGGGCCTATGGGGCTGGCCAGCATGCAAGACTAAAGCAACTTAATTTTGTAAAATGACACAGTTGGCAGGATGCTAAAGGTCTTCACCTCCCTTGCTCAGAGTACATGGTATGAGCCTGATCTACCAGCCTGTACCTGTGTGGAGTTTGCATGTTCTCCCTGTGTCTCTGTGGGGTTCCTTCCAACAACATACTGGGTGTTTACGACTCAAACTTACTCAAGAATGGAGTGGGTGGCAGAATGTACAAACTCTAGACTGTGCCTATTAGGAGAAGAGTTGTATAAACCAACTGCTTTACTCATCATCTGTGGTGCAAAGTATCCTCTAGACAGGAGAACATGGATCAGAGTGTGCACCATGTCATGGATAACCACTTGATGGTGTAAAAATTGGATCTCCTGTGATTAGGTCATGTTGAGTAATGTCACCAAAAAGGGGCATTGATATTTGCAGGTGATAAATGGTGTTGAGTACCTGGCATACTCTGACCTACTAAAGGGACCCATGCTAACAGTGTGAGGGGTCTATATGCTTCTTTTGGCCAGTGTGTGTGCCCACTATAAAGCCCAGCAACCCTGTGTAAATAAGAAACTTGCTATCCAGTGTCCGGTTTACCTGATAGCTCTGTTGAGCAAAAGCTGGACATAAAACCAATCAACCTGCCAAAGTATTGTTATACTCATTATAGGTTCACTGACAGGATACAGCTTGGAATTGATTGACATGACGACAAGGAGGATGCTGGACATCCTCTGTATCCAGGGGACAACATAGAAGGGCATTGCAGCAAAACTACTTGGCTTGAGATCCAGAGTCTAGTAGTCAGGGAGAGGATAGACTAGAGACAGTGTGGGAATTGTTGTAATGAGGAATCTTCAGAAGACAGTGAAGGATGTCATCAGAATTAGTAACAGACTCATGACAATCAAATTCCAGTGTAAAGATAGGACAGTATTCATAATCTCAGCCAATGCTCCACAGCAAGCTTGTAATAGTGTGGAAAAGAGTGCATTCAGACAATAGTTGCAGGACATGCTTGGCACATAGGTAAGTACTAGGCTACCTGTCCTTGCAGGCCATTTTAAACCTAGCAATTTCTCCTTAAAGGTGGTAATCTAATCCTGTACAATGTGTCTTTGAGGTAAACACCTTAACCATTATGTCAACTTTCCAACCCCAAAGAGCCATCAACTCAGGTGGGACTTGAACCCACAATCCCCAGCTTCAGAAGGTGATGTCTTATCCATTAGGCTACTGTGCCCTTTCACAAAGGTAAAGAATCACCCGCGTGGGTGGGACTTGAACTCACAATCCCCCATTATGGAGGTAGAGGCCTTATCCATTTGGCCACTGGGCCCTTTCACAAAATCTTTGCATGAGATCCTCAAAGTAGATTAGAGTAAGAACTGAACACAGGTTCCTATGTAAATACTGGGCTAGCTGCCCTTGTGGGCCAATTTAAGCCTAGTCAATTTCCCTTGCAAAGGTGAGAATCAAACCTTGTACCTTGTGTCTGTGAGATAAACATCTTAATCATTATATCCACCCCTACACAAAACTATTTATCATTTTCATTGATAAATACTAGGCTATTAGTCTGCAGATTATTCCAGGTTTAGCTATTAACCACAGGTTACAATCAAACCCAGTACCTTATATTTGTGAAGCAAAGACTTTAACCATTATGCCAGCCTTTGTGTCGATAATGGGGGAACCTGAATGCACAGATCAGGATAGACAGAATAGGATATGAGGACTGCCTGGGTCTACATGGGTGTGGCAACAAGGACAGTCCATGGCATGATGATGGCTGTCAGCACATGTTCAGCAAGACAGACAGTCACAAGATCACATACAAGAGTGGGCAACATGCAACCCAGGTAGACTTCCTCCTAGTAAGATAAGAGCACTGGGATAAAATTGATGATTGAAAAGTTATCCCAGTGAAACTATCATCACACAGCATCAACAACTGGCTGTCATAATTGGCTGCAAGCAGTGGTAACAGAAGAATCTAAGGTCAACAGAAACTAGGTGGAATTCCTGGAAGTTGGCTGGAGAGAAAGCACAAGATTTCAAAGAAATACTCAGGACTCTAGCATCTCAGGAAGAAGAGAAAATAGATGGAGTTGAAGAAAGCACCTCAAAACAGCATGTGTGAGGATGATGGAACACATATAGGGCCATGTCAGATATGGAAATAAGATATACAATGAAAACTGGTGGTGGGATGCAGAAGTCCAGGACGTCATTAAAAGAAAGGAGTGCAGGAAAAAGTGGAAAAGAAGGAATACCTATTGGCTGACAAAGAGGCTAAGAGAGTAGTTGCAATAGCAAAGAACAAGGCATTATAGGCACTATACTAACTTCTGGAAAGTGACTCAGCAGATATCACAACAAAATTATCAGGTTGCAAGACAAAGACAGAAAGATAAAAAGACAGTCATCAGACACCCTTCATAAGAGATAACAGCAACACATCAATGCAGATGGAAGGAGTATTTACGGCAGCTTCTAAATGTAAAAACCTCACAGAAGCTGTACTGCCCCAAACACAGCTCAAGATGTAAGAAGAAAGTACAGTTGTGTACACTTACCATAAATGTAGATGTTCAAGTGTATTCATGTATTCACTGTTGCAGTCATTACATTTGGGTTATCTACTTGCAGATATTCCTCAGCCGGCCTGATTATCAAAGTCTTGGGTCCTGCGTCAGTTGCTGTCTCTTCTTCCATGACGTCAGGTAGTCAGGGGTATAAAGCATGCTGCCGATGCCATTACATCAGTTTTTCTTGCCCCAGATGTCAGGTGCCCCCATAATGGGAAGCAATTATATACAAGGGTACACCTCCAACAAAAAGCAAATACATCAGAAAGCTTAAATACAATAAACAAGAAGAGATGTATAGCCAAGAGAAGCCAGGGGGCTGGAGGGAGGGTAACCAGGACTGCAACAGTGAATACACTTGAACATCTACATTTATGGTAAGTGTACACAACTGTACTATGTTCTTCGTACTTCACTGTTGCAGTCATTACATTTGGGTAGATTCCCAAAGCTAAGGAAGGGAGGAGGCAACTAGAGAGCATTAGGACCAGCTATTAGGCCCTGCAAGACTGCAGTGGCAAAACCAGCTATGGATTTAGAAAAAATTGGCAAGTGGTAATGCTTGGTGAAGGTATGTACAGAACTCCAGGTAGCAGCATTTAGGATGTCCCTGGTAGGAACACCTCTGAGAAAGGCTGTTGAAGTAGATGCAGCCCTGGTGGAATGTGAGCTTATCCCCTGTGGGATAGGTTTTCCATGGTGCTTATAGCATAAATGAATGCAATGGCCTATCCACTTAGAAATGGTTTGCTTTGAAATTGCCTTCCCCTCTGCCCCTGCAGCAAAGGCAACTAGCAGCTGTTCAGTTTTCCTGAGAGGCTTAACCCTGTCCAAATAAAATGTAAGTTGTCTGTGCACATCCAAAGAGTGCAATATTCGTTCTCCTTTGTTCTGTGGATTAGAAAAGAAGGTTGGCAAATGAATGGACTGATTAAGGGCCACACTGGATACCACTTTGGGCATAAAGGAAGGATTGGTCCTGAGGGACACCCTGTCTGCATGGAAGATGATGAAGGGCTCCACTGCCATGAGGGCCTGTAATTCAGACACTCTTCTTGCTGAAGAGATGGCTAGAAGGAAGGCTGTTTTCCAAGAAAAGAATTTCAACTCTGCAGTTGCAGCTGGCTCAAAAGGAGGTAGAGTGAGCTTTTCCAATACAAAGTTAAGGTCCCAGGCTGGAGTAGGGGCTTTCCTGGATGGTCTTAAATTTTTGGCTCCTCTGAGGAATTTTTTCAGCAGGGGTGAGAGAAGAGGGGTGGCTCAATATTATAATGTGCTGAAATGGCTGAGGCATGAATTTTAATAGAAGAGAAGGAAAGGCCCTTGTGAAGCATCTCTGTTAAGTATTGAAGAATATGCAGTAAGCTGGGCACTGTTGTGCCCATCCCCTGAGTTTGGCTCCAAGAACAGTATCTTTTCCACTTTTCAGCATGGGATTTTCTAGTACTAGGCCTCCTGGCCTCCAGAATGACATCCGGCACTTGCTTACTGAAGGATGGTATTGGAGAGCTCAGGTAATCAGCCAGGCTGCAAGGTTCGGGGATTGAAGATGGGGGTGCAAAATCTGGCCCTCCTGCTGGGACAGCAGAGAAGGGGTCTGAGGCAGGTGCCATAGTTCCAGCAGTCACATACTGTGCAAGAGGGGGTACCAGTGTTGGTGTGGCCAGTCTGATGCAATAAGTATTGTCCTTGGCTTGTCCTGTTTGATCTTTAGTAGAACTTTCGAGGGGAGAAGCAGAGGGGGACAGGCATAAACTGAGAGGCTTTCCTAGGTGAAGGACAGGGCATCCATTTTCCAAGCTTGTCTGTGGGGAGTCCTTGTGCAGAATTTATCCAATTGGTAGTTCTGAGCAGAGGCAAACAGGTCTATCTCTGGGCTCCCCCATTTGTTTCTCAAAATGTTGAATATCTTTGGTTCCAGTTTCCACTCCTGTGGGTCCATGAGATTTCTGCTTAGGTCGTCTGCCAGTGAATTTAGCTTGCCTGGCAGGAATTGAACTTGTAGGTGCACTTGGTAGCTCAAGGCTGTGTTCCACAGTGCCATGGCTAGTCTGCAGAGAGGGTATGAATGGGTTCCCCACTGCTTGTTTATGTACCACATAACAGTAGTGTTGTCTGTCTTTACCAGTAATTGTCCTGGAAGAATGTGGTCCTTGAAGGCTGTCAGAGAATTCTGTACAGCTAACATTTCTTTTTGATTGATATGCAGGTGCATTTGACTCGGGTTCCATTTGCCCTGAATGCACTGCCCTGCCAAGTGAGCCCCCCTATGCTTAGTCTGATGCATCTGTTGTTAGGGTTTGGGTGGCAGGGGGTAGAGTGAATGACAGTCCCTTGTTGTGGTAGCAGGCCTCTGCCCACCAAAAAAACTCTGTCTTTATACAAGGAATGATAGGAATCATTGATTCCAGGTCCTGAGAATGTTGACACCATAGGCTTTTTAGATACCATTGTAGTTTCCTCATATGCAGTCTTGCATATGGTATTAGTAGGATGCAAGAGGCCATGAACCCCAGGGCTTGCAGTATTTTTCTTGCAGATAGCTGGGTCTTTGTGGCCAGTAGTTTGAAGTAGGCTGTCAAATAAACTTGTTTCTCTGGCATGAGGTAGGCCATTTGAGAAGTTGTGTTCAAGCTTGCTCCCAGGAATACAATTTGTTGGCAGGGTACTAGGTGTGATTTCTTTTTGTTTATGGTGTACCCCAGTGAGGTTAGCAGTTTCTTTACAAATGCCAGATGATTTAATAGTATGTCCTGGCTTTCTGCCTGAATTAGACAATCATCCAGGTATGGGTATATTTGAATATTTCTTTGCCTGCAAAATGAAATGACTGGAGCTAGGCACTTTGTGAATACCCTGGGTGCAGTAGATAAGCCAAAGGGCAGTGCAGAGAACTGACAGTGCATGTAGCCTGCTCTGAAGCGTAGGTATTTTCTGCAAGATTCCCTTATTGGGATGTGTAGGTAAGCTTCCTTTAAGTCCAATGTTGCCAACCAGGCATTTTTGCCTAGCATGGGAAGCAGCTGATGAAGAGTTAGCATTTTGAATTTTGAGATTACCAAAAAGGTGTTTAGGATAGACAGGTCCAGGATGGTACACCAGGAGTTGTCTTTTCTGGGTACCAGGAAAAGTCTTGAGTAAAATCCTTGTTCCCATTCCTCTGCTGGGACAGGCTGAATAGCCCTGATACTTAGAAGAGAGAGGACCTGCTGTTGAGCCTCTGCCCACTGATTTGGGGGTAGGTCTGGCAAACCGTTTGGGGTTGGTAAGGTGTGGAAGTGGAATCTGTATCCTTGGGAAACTATATTTAAAACTCATTTGTCTTGGGTAATGAATTCCCAGTTTTTTGCATGCAGGGTGATCTTTCCCCCTAAAGGAGCAGCCAGTTGAGCAGGGCTTGGAAGGTTTAAGGTTAAGTCATCGTGACAGTTTACCATAGGGGGGTATCTTACTACTTTCAGCTTTGGAAGTGTGAGCCCCCCCCACACACACACACTGCTTAGGCCTGTGAGTACCTTGAGACTGTAGCCTAGATGGTCTGCTGTTCCTGGGTTTAGACTGAGAAGGCCTGGAAGAGACAGGAAAGGGCCAATTTTTAGAAGGCCAATGCCTACTAAATCTGGGAGGCTGTACTTGCAGGAAAACTTTAACAATTTGCATAGATTTAGCTTTTTCCTCCATCTTTTTAAGTACTTCTTCTGCTTTGTTGCCAAACAGGCGGTCTTGGTTTAAGGGAGCATCCAGTAATTTAGCTTTAACATGATCTGGCAATGTTTGCTCCTTAAGCCAAGCATGCCTTCTAAGAACAGACCCAGTGACAGCAGCCCTGCAAGATGCCTCTAAGGAGTCAAAACCACATTGCAAATTATGTTTACCAACTTGTTCAGCAGAATGCATTAAATCCTGTAATTCTTTATTTTCAGCACAGTCAGGAATCAACATAATTTTCTGTTTAAGTAATCCAATAATATGCTGCTGATATTTTAACATATGAAACTGGCAGTTTAAGGCCCTAATGGCCAAAGTAGCAGAGGTGTATACCTTCTTACCCCATCTGTCCAGGGCCCTGGAATCTCTATCAGAGGGGGTAGGGTTTTTGGAAGTAGTAGCCTTAATGCCTTTGGGTCCCTGTGAAATGGTCTCTGGGTCCGCAGTAGGATTCTTAAAGAGGAACTTGTGAGAGTCAGGTACTCTGTAATACCTTTCAGGTTTCCTGGGAGCTGGAGGTAAAGTGTCTGGGACCAGGCTAGATTCCAAGAAGGCATCATCTAGAATGTTCAGTACAGGAGGGATAGCTAAAGGCCTGTGTTGAGGTAGGAGTAAGAATTCCCTAAGCCTCTTTTTGGAGTCAGAGAAATCCTGGCTTTCCCAACGGAAATGCTCCCTAAGAGTGTGCAAAGTTTCACCGAAAGAAAAATCTTCTGGAGGGGAAGCAGAGGATATGGAGTCCTCTGCATCAGAATCCTCATAGGTAGATAAGGGCAAATCCTGGTCATCAGAAGAAACAGAAATTTCAGAATCCTGATCAGAAGAATCAGAAGGAAAATCAGTTCTAGGTCTCTTAGAGGGGGAAGGCTGGCTACCCCTAATTAGAGTAATAAGGTCTTCAGCCATTCTTATCATTTGTTTTTTAGGCATATGGGCCTGACCATGCGGTTTGGACGTCAGTTTTCTAGACATGGATCACGTTTTAGACCTTGAAGAAGAAGATGGCATCAGTTTGATATGCAAGTCAATAGGTCTGAATACACCCTCAGAAGCCAGTACCTGCACACCGGCTCTGGACCCATCCAAAGCAGAGACATCCGCAGGTTCCATAGTCGAAGAAGCATCTCGCGGCATACCGGACTCCGAATGGGTCTCAGTAGAGGCTTGCAAATCTGAAGTAGCGGGTATCAGGGGCTACGAAAGCACTTCACTGAGTACCGGCGAACTGGCGACTAGCTTAACGGAAGCGTAGTCGGCAGCTTTGGACCTATGCGGTTTGTCTCTGTCTTTATCTTTACGTTTTTTTGAGAATGTCTGTAGTCAGATGGCTTACCAAAGTATTTCTGGATAATTAAACTGAGTACTGAAATAGTTTGATGCAAAAATGAACCGACAACAAATAGTTCGAGGATTGAATAAGGCACAAAACCGACAGAGAGAGACGTTGTGGTCTGGGCCTAAGCAAGGAATGCAGTACGAATTAAAATCTTTATGAGGTATTTGCTTTTCACATGTAATACAATTGTTAACTTTTACTTACATCAGTTTAGAGCAAGAAAAAGAATCCCCAATGAGGTACTTAGCTTTTTTGAAGACTTCGGTTCTGAAACTCGAAAACGAAAATTTCAGGAGTCGGCTGACCGGCACTTGTGAACTACTTCTGCTTCGGGCACCGCACGGCAAGAAAGACTGATGTAATGGCATCGGCTGCATACTTTATACCCCTGACTACCTGACGTCATGGAAGAAGAGACAGCAGCTGACACAGGATCCAAGACTTTGATAATCAGGCCGGCTGAGGGCTACCTGCAAGCAGATAACCCAAATGTAATGACTGTGACAGTGAAACACGAAGAACATCAGCCACCCTAGAAGAAGTAAAATGACGTCAGGGCAAGCAGTAGGCTCAGATGATGTCAAGACAGATATGATCAAGATGTTGAGTGAGTTAAATGGCTACAATGGGTACTCATAGCAGTAGTAGTATGGAGAGAAATGTATATCCCACATGACTGGTGAAGAATGTAGAGATGAGGAATGAATGCAACTAGGCATTCCTAGACTTGGAGAAAGCATACAACAAGATCCCAAGAAAACTGATTTGGGCAGTCCTGCGATGGTTCAGACTCCTACAAACATTGGTAGACTTAGTGAAGGCTATGTATAAGGACCAATGACTCAGGTACAAACTGTGTTCAGACTTACAGTGGGGGTTTCAGTGGGAGATGTTGTGCATCAGGTTTCAGCTCTGAGCCCACTGATGTCCATTCTGGTGATGAACTACATTAGCAAACAAGTTGGTGGGGACAGATTAACAACGCTTTTGTATACAAATGATGTGGCATTACAGGCAGACTCTGAGCAAAATGTTCAGTAAAGGACAGGAGAATGGAGTGCAAAACTGAAGGCACACAGGATAAAACCGAATGCAGATAAGACCGTTGTAATGGCAGCAGATGGGGGAATCAAAAGAAGTTGAAAACTGGAATACAGTGGAAAATTGTGGAACAGGTTAACATCTTCAAGTGTCTGATAGGGTGGTGAGGAGAAGGGAAACATGAATGAGGAGGTCAAAGCTAGGGGCTGCAGCCAACTGGCACAGAATTTCAGGGGGTAGGAGGTAGTGTGTGATAGAAGAAAGCCAAGGAAGCTGCAAAGTAAGGTCCACAAAACAGTGGTATAACAAGTACTATTGTATGATACAGAAACCTAGGCAGTGAAGACAGAACAATTTAGGAACCTAGAGGTGATGGAGATGAAGTGCCTGAGAGGGATGGTACAGTGCCCACTCTGGGACAGATGAAGAAAGGAGGACATCAGAGTATAAACCTAAGTATCCCCAATTACAGAGAAGGCCAAAGAAAACAGATTATGGTGGTTCATGCAAATGTGCATGAAAGTAGAAGATAATCTGTTGAAGAAGATTTGGGACAGACAGGAAGAAGGCAAGAGGAAACAAGGGCATTCAACAAAAGACTGATTTGTTGTGTGAGACAAGACCTATGCCAGTCGGGCATGACTGTCGAAAAAAGTAGGAGAGTGGCATTGAACTGAGAGAGATGGTGATAGTTGATGTGACACTTCAACCCCATGTAGAAAACGTGAAAAAGAGGGTTGATGATGATTTGTAAAGTGTATATATACCGCAGCACTGCATATCCATTTTGAACATTTGTTCACTGATTCAGTAGAGACCAGCCACTTGTACATGGTCAGCAACTTGGCAGTGAAACAGTTACCTACAGAATGAGAGCACTGTAGTCCTTCAACTCCTGGTTCTGAAAAAAAAAAAGTGTGAGCTGCTATACTGCATGAAAGCCAGTTGCTAAACTTATTTTTAGGACTAGATGCCTGCAACTTCTTAGTTTGCATGCAGGCATGCAGCAGGCAACCAATGCGACAGCAGCAAGAATGAGAGCTGCACGAAAGTTGTGAGAAGGGAAAAAAGCATGAAGTTTAGCAAGTGGAAAGTGGAAAAAGAAGTTAATTACTGAATGTGAGTTGTGACTTGTTGATATTTTTAAACAAGAAACATCTTTATTAAATTATCATGTATGACACTGGCAATCTTACATTTATATAAATGAAAATAAACCATGCCAATGCAATCTCAGTTCCAAACATTATATATTACAAACCATGCCAACACAACTGTAGCTGCAAACATTAAACATCACTTATAATATATCCAGTCATTGTCAGTCAACCATTACATAGCTCATTCAGTACCTGTCTTCTTTCAAACTTCATTCCTCCTCTGCATGTATTGATCCCACACTTCCCATTTTTCCTACATAATTTGCTCCTACCCTTTTCTATGGACCTCAATTCCAGTTGTTTTATCTCTGTTATTATCTTCACTGCTTCTAGTAAAGTTGATTTAGGCAATGATTTCCATTTTCTACTAGTTGTTTTTTTTTTTTTTTTGCAGCCATCATAATTAGACTCAGCAAGGCTTATAATGTCTAGGCAATTCTGATTCTGTAACATAGCTCAAAAAAATAATTTCCCTAGTCACATCAATCTGCTCACCCAGCATCTCTGACAGAACAGTCTGCAGGGAATTTTTATAATCTGCTAGCTCCTTACACTCCCAGAAAATATGTTCCCAGTTACCTATTTCTTCCCCATCACACCTCCAACATTTGCTGTCTGCCTGAGGAAAAATGTTTTGGAGTCTACTTGGGGTGTAAAAATACATATTTAAACACTTCCAAGCAAAGATTCTAAATCTTCTAGACTTTGTTGCATATCTGGAAGACATACATATATCCCCCCATTGTTTCTTTGTGAATTGCTTATCCAGTCTCTCTTCCCAATCCTTTCTAACCTCCTCAGATTGATTGTTATAGTTATCATGCAATATTTTATATACTCTACTAATTATTCCTTTCTTAATGACAACTTCTGTTCTAAATTCTACTAAAAACTCTATCAGTGCTGGTCTTTTGTTTAGGATCCCCCTCTTTCTTTCTCTTAGGCTATACTGTGATATCACTCCTTGATATGGAAGGCAATCTCTAACCTGCAGTCCAAATAAGTTCTTGGCATCTTACTATTCTATTACCTTTCCCTCTCTATTTTATTTGCTCCCAATACCTTAGTTCCTTTGCCAGTTTTCTCCAATAAATTCCAGCCCCCCTCTTGCCTGTATCCGTAATTGTGGTCACCCCTATCAGCAGAATCTCCTTTCTCCATTCCTGTGTTTGCTTAGTTCTTAAGACTACTTTCTGCTGCTTTATGAATATAATATTCTGTATGATTATTGTTATTCTCCTTAAAGGTCTGTATATAAATCTCATTCTCTCTTTGTTTCTTGAGCTTCCCCTATTTCATCATCATCTCTTTCAACTTTGAATTATAATTTTCTGCTTGTACTCTGAAATACCACTTCAGATCGGGTAATCCCAGCCCTCTCCTGTTCTGTTGTAAAAATAAGCTTATCCCACTTGAGTCTTGCCATCTTTCCCTTCCAGATAAAATTCTTCAGCTCTTTATTAATTGCTATCCAGAACTTCGCTGGTTGATAAAAATATGCCTGCCCTGTGTATGACTTCTTCTTTCTGCTTTTCTCGGTTAGGGGTCACCACAGCGGATCACATGTCTGCTCATGATTGGCAGTAGAGTTTTACAGTGTTGAGTTGCCAGCCCGGCACCCAACCTTCCACAGAAGGCACACACACGCACACACTCATGCCTGGGGCCAATTTAGAGTATCCAATCCATCTAGAGCATGTCTTTGGGATGTGGGAGGAAACCGGAGCACCCAGAGGAAACCCATGTGATCACAGGGAAGACATGCAGATTCTGCACAGAAGGCACCCCATCCGAGGATCGAACCGGAGAACCTCTTTCTATGAGGCGACAACACTAACCACTGCACCACCATGGCCGCCCTGCCCTGTGTATAAGACTAAAGGGACTAAAAACATTTTAACTGCTTGTATCTTACAATCGATAACCATATAACAGAGCTTCCATTTTCTCAGTTTTTGTATTACTTTTTGTTTAGTTTCTTCCCACATATCCTTAGCTGCCACACCGGAATAATTTTTCATCCATTCTCCTACCTGTAAATGCATAATTTTATCATGTCTCATAAGTATTGCTGAATCAATTCGTATGTGGGTACATAATTTACCATTATTACTTTTGTTTTAGCTTCATTAATTTTGTATTCCAAAAAGATATGAATCTGTATCAATATGTTCCACAGCATTGTAATGTCCCTTTCTGGTTTTGTCAGGTATAAAATAATGTCATCTGCAAATAGAGACAGCTTTTCTTAACTACCATACCAATTATATCCATGAATTTCTGAGTCCATTATTTTATTTGCCAGTAGTTCTAAATATAATGCAAATAACAAAGGGGAGAGAGGACACCCCTGCCTGTTTCCTCTGCTCAAACAGAGATTATCAGAGAGGACTCCAACCACTTTAATTTTCACCTTCGATCCCTCATATATCCTAATAATCAACCTTATAATTTTATCAGGGAATGCAAATGCTTCCATTGCTCAGCTCATAAAGTCCCAGCTTTCTCATCAAATGTTTCCTCTGCATCAAGACCCACTGATAACAGTGGTATTTTCTTACATTCTACTTCCCTCTGGATCATCAGTATTCTGTTAATGCTGTCAAACGTTTGCCTCCCCTCCAAAAACACATTGATCTATATCTATCAGTTTTGGCATCACTTTTACTATTCTTTTAGCCATTACAGACAAACACTTTGTTATCATGGTTTAGTATTAAAATGGGCCTGTATGAAGCTGGATCTGATGGATCTTTACCCTTTTTAGGTATTATAGCTACCACTGCTTTCTTCCATGATGTTGGTACTTCTCCTCTTAAAATATTGTTAAACAAAATCTTCCAGACCATTATCAGTTTTTTCTCTTCTAGCTTACAGACTTCCACAGGAATACCATCTATTCCTGAGGATTTTTCCATAGAATGGTTATGCATCACATTTTTATTTCATCTTCTCCTGTCCTAATTGTTAGTAATTGAGCTGCATCTACCTTTAACCTTGGCATATTTAATTCTTCCATAAATATTTCCATTTGTACCTTTTTTATTTCCATATTTTTCTGCTTTATACAGGCTTTCATAGAATTTCCAAAATATTTCTAATACGTCTATGGGATCCCTGTTTATCTTCATTGTTAGAGGCTTCCTAAGTTTGGTGACAGCCCTTTCTACTTTCTGTTGCCTGGGTTGTTGTACTAAAAGTTCCCATGCTCTAGAGTTATCCAAAAACAGTTGCTTAACAGCAGTCTTTCTAAATTCATGCATATTATTGAGGTAATCCTTTATTTTCTGTTTATCATTCTGCAGTTGCTCCTCTTCTTGTTCTGTGAGATTCCCCCTATTTTGCAATACTTTAACATTTGTCAGTTCCTCTAAGTAATTATTGTTATTTCTTAACCATATCTGCCTTTCTTTTATTTCCACCATACTTTTAAACTCCACTTTAATTTTATCCCACTCCCTAGCTATATTTTCAGAAGAAATTTCTATCTTCTCTAATAGCTCCTGAATAATTTCCACTATCCATTCCTTAAATTCCTCTCTTTTCAACAGATAGGTGGGAAAGGGCCAGTGTGTTTCATTTTTATTTCATTACCCTGTGTTTTTGTTTTAGTTATTATTGGTGCATGTCATGATCTGAAATAGCTATTGGGTGTGTATCAAGACCTTCAATTAAATACACATGATTCTGCAAAATGTATATTCTGTCTAGCCTAGCCCAGTTTTTATATCTTGGGGAATAATATGTAAATTCACTATGAGCTCATAGTACTAAATTCATATCTTCCATGCCAAATATTTTCTCAAGTTTCTTTAACAATCTACCCTCCTTTGTTATATTTTCCATTCTGGGCACCCCAGAGACATCTTCACTACTGTAAATCAAATTCCAGACCCACTTATAAGTAATATTCCTTGATGAGAGCTGATTATTTTTCTCAAAATTTTCTTAAGCTCCATTATAGCAGTTTTTGGTGCAATATATATATATATATATATATATATATATATATACACACACATGCCAGTGTAATCCTCCTCCTTTCCAAGTAGCATCTTAGTACTACAAATCTACAATTATTGTTTTTTATCCTCTTCTATTACTATTGGAACTCCTCTTGCAATTAATACAAGTACTCCTCTTTTCCTTTGCCACAGATGTTCCACTGAATAACCATCCTGAAAAGTTTTATTTATCAAATTCTCATGTTCAGTTCTTTCCGAGTGTGTCTCCTATACCATAACTATCTACATTTTTAATATAGTTCACTACTCTTTCTTTTTTTTTTTTTTTTGCATTTATCTGTGAGACCATTAACATTTAAAGACATTATAGAAAGCATCATATTCTTGAGAGATTAGTATTCCCACCTTTATGTGTAACAGCTTTTTTTTAAATGTCTAGTTTCAGCTATTGTGTTACATGCATGTACTGTTTGGTAGGTTAATCTTTTATACAATTTTTTCTTGCCATCTCCATTTCAGCCTATGTCACATCTTACATAACTTGTTGTTTTATTGAAAACCGTCAAACAAAAATACATACATATCCAATACCCCCTAAAACCTATTGACTTAATAATACACAAAACTATGTACATCTTCAAATATTTTACCCTCCTACTAGGAACAAATGTTCCAAACTGACAGCCACACATACAAACTCAAGCAAATCCAAAAGAAAGGTTATCCATGCTAAGACGCATGGTATAGCCTGTGGTTTTATTAAGTGCTGGTTTTGTCTTATCTTTATAGCTCTCTCAGCTTGGAACACACTTGAATACTTTCAGAAAACAATTTTTCCAAACCATTTCTCTTTATCAGATTGTCTGTTAGTGATAAGAGAACCAGACATAAAACTGTTTACTAGACAAAAGCCATATACTATTCAATATTCATTTTATTTAGTTGCTTTCTTGTAAAAATTGTTACTAGATTAAGATAATGGCCTTAATCCAATCATTCCCCTATACAAGAATGAAAAAAACACACTAATTTTTTTGTTGTGCTTTTTAACCAGATCTTTTAATTACATTGCAATGCCTACATTTCTTAAAATTGAATAAGGAGAAAGAGAGAAGAAGGGAGAAAGAAACAAAAGGAAACAAACAGGAGTATCTATTTACACTAGTATCCCCATTACACTTAAAAATAACCGAAAAGTAAATCATGAACCATTTAAATAGTACTATTAAGAAAAAAAATGTTTTACTTACACTTAACTTTCTCCCTTCTCTTCCCCTCTCATGACTATTTTTCTGAACATTAATGACATGAAGTAGGGCATATGCTCTAGAATCCCCTACAAGTTTTACAAAGTCCAAGAAAGTCCAACATTTCCAAATTTTCTTGTTCCATTCTTGTTCATCTCCTTCTCCCAAACCCTGTCTCTGCTTCATTTCCAATTTACTTTTGATTCTTCTAGTCAACTTTTTTCCATTTCTCATGCATTTTCCATTGAAACAGTGGAAAAGTTTTTTTCGAGATCCCTTGAAGCAATAGTATAAATATTCCATGTGGATATCATTGTTCTAATAAAGAAGTGCTTGAAAACAACTGCACACAATTTGAAGTTGAAGAGTGGACAGCTCATATGGCATAAGTATGGCAGGCCTTAGGAATACACTAGGAAGTCTGTCATTCTATTAAATTTTTAAGTGAATTAGAGTGATATTTAAAAATAATTCCTGATTTTAGGCCTTAACCTCTTCATCATTTCTGGCCATATCACTTTTTCTTAACTAAAGATGTTAAGAGCCTATAGCTCTCAACTTTACCCTGATTCCACAAAGTGTCTCTGATTTTGTCTCATATTTTTGAAAGTTTTCTATTAAAGTTTGTGGTTTCATGGTACATTGTTCATGGTTGTTGTCACTGAATAATAGCAGACATTTGAGTTTCAAAGCATTTAAGAACAATATTTAAAATATGTTCCTGATTATGGGCCTTTATACCGGATTTGTTTGTGAAGTAGTTGGCAGTTATTGAATACACTACTGTGTGGCCCTTCTTTTACATTTTTTAAAATTGTATAGGAATTGGATATCTGAGATGTACACAAAGTAACTATAATTGCCATGGCTATCTGAGGAGTTAAATGATTAACTGCTGCTGTTTGCTCATTATTCTGACTTTGCAGGACTAATATTTGTGTGAAGCAAATTGGAATACTTTTACATGTGGCTATTGTTTGTGCGGAACATAGTTGAAATCATGACCAGCATTTTTTAAACACAGATGGAAGTGACATAACTGTCTGGGTGAGGGGCAATGTGTGGATGAAAGGAACAGACACTCTTGTTGTTTGCTCAGTTTAAACAGTCACTGATCAGGTTTTGCAGTACTAATGAACATGTATATGATAAGGTTTACTTTACTGTGTGCCAGTGTGAAATAAAACCAAAAAATGAATGCTTGGTGCTGATACCCCAACCAGAGAACAACGATTGAGAAACCACAAAAACAAAAGAACTCTGGAACGGTGCTGTTATGTATCCAAAAATTTAATAAAACACTGTCATAAAAAACATACAAACTTCTGAGAGGTAAGCGCTTTCGGGTGTTGACCCTTCTTCAGACAAAGATAAAATGGTACAGAACACAATTTAAATAAGAACACAACCAATGAACAATTAATGAAACCAATTCAGTAAAAAACCCGCCTATTTTTTAAGGTGGGTTTAATAGGAACAACATCATTGAGCCCTGGATACCTATGTGCCATAAATTCTAACATTGTTTCACTTTTAGGGCCATAGCCAATGTAAGGCTTAACAAGAGGGGAGGTGATATAAAACACTATACAGAACAGATAGAGTCAAGGAAGATCTTAGAATTTATGGCACATAGGTATCCAGGGCTCAATGATGTTGTTCCTATTAAACCCACCTTAAAAAATAGGCAGGTTTTTTACTGAATTGGTTTCATTAATTGTTCATTGGTTGTGTTCTTATTTAAATTGTGTTCTGTACCATTTTATCTTTGTCTGAAGAAGGGTTAACACCCGAAAGCGCTTACCTCTCAGAAGTTTGTATGTTTTTTATGACAGTGTTTTATTAAATTTTTGGATACATAACAGCACAGTGTGAAATAAACTTTGAATTAATGTGACTGTTATTATATTTTTAACCACAGTCATACATCTGAGGTATATATAGTCAGCAAATTGTCTGTAATCGATGGTATTGAGACTATCTGTGGATAAAAGTGAGCAACCCCTGCTATTTGTTCACTGTTACAGTCAACTGATCTAGCATAACAGAAGTAGTATAAACAATGTGTTGTATTTGCTGAAATATGTGTAAAACTAGTATTGCTATGGCTTGTGCTAGTGTATGTTATCATGTGTGTATGTTGGGGTGGGGCTGCAGTGTAGTTAAGAGTAATAAGTTGGTCATAATTTGTTTCATTCATCATAAACATTAGCATTTCACAGAATAAGAGGCTATCTCTGACAATATGGCAGGAGAAGTATATGCGCATGTGTGCGTGTGTGTGTGTGTGTGTGTGTGTGTGTGTGTGTGTGTGTGTGTGTGAAAGCAACTGCTTATTAGCATGGTAGGGCAGAGATAGCACTGCCACTTCTTATCACTTAGCTCTGGATGCATTCTTGTCTGTGGCTTATTTTGTGTGGTGTCTGCACACCCTCCCTGTCTCTGTGTGGTTTTAGCCATGTGGTATGTTTTCTCCCAAAACACCAAAGACATACTCTAGGTGAACTGGTGTTCTTCCACTCTGCCTGTAGGTAAGCATGCAGCATGTGTGTGTGTGTGTGTGTGTGTGTGTGTGTGTGTGTGTGTGTGTGTGTGTATTACAAGAGAGGCACATAGAAGGTGAACTTTGCCCAGTATAACAGCTCCGTTTTCTTAGATCATAGCAGCCACACTGGTACTTTCTCCTTTAACTGTGCTCAAGTCATTGTTTTTAGTAGTGCACTGTCTCCCTTCCTTAAGTTTATTTCCCTTCTTGTGTAAACACTGAGTTCTGAGCCAGCAATTTTCCACAGCTGCACTGCTGCATTCTGTCTTACTTTTCTCATTGTTTTGTTGATCTGTGGGGGTTGGGATGGCCTTTGGATTTTTGTATTAAACAAATCCATAGAAACCTCATTACATACCTTTCAAATGTACAGATTTTCTTAGAATGTCCAGATTTTTGCCTCATATTTTTGGTCCATTTTCATAAAATTGTGGTTTTCTGGCAAATTACTGGGAAATCATTAAAGGTTAAAGTTAGAAAATAATGACAGCCATTTCAATTTCAGACTTCCTACCCTTCAGAAAATTCATGCTAATGCAAAACCCATTACTCTATCAACTTTCCAAATTTGTAAGAGCAATATTTAAAAATTACCGCTATTTTTGTGACTTTGTCCCACTTTTATGTATGGCTTTGTCCAGATTTCTTGCTCTAAGAGGTCGAGAGGTATGCCTCCTTACATTATACAGTTCTTCAAACTGTCAAGTGCAAACTGTTGCTGTTATCACCATTAGTCAGGTCAAGTTCATATCAGACTAACTTTCCTACTAAAACTGTCTCCTAGAGCAACATAATCAAGACTTCGTCTACTAGCTCAGAGGCCTTTTAAACTGCACTGTTATTTTTATTTATCTTTTTCAGAAGGTCTGTGGCTGTTTAAATTAAGTCACTGATTTTTTCTGTCTCTTTGACAAGTTTTCAACCTACTTTGTTCACCCTGTCTTATGCTTGGGCTCGCTCTGCTCACCTACCCTACCCCCAATTCCCACACACCCCATCTTACTCTAGATTTGTACTTTCATAGCCCCATCCACATATTCCGCAAACCAATACCATCAGTTCCCGACAATCAATAGAAGTGCTTCCAACAGTAACACCCACTCTTGTTTACCACCCAAGACTCTCTCTCTCAAACTGTCTTAATCCTTGCTCCCTATAACTATCAAATTACATCTCTGTAACCAATTCGGTACCCTCCTGACATTTTCTAATCCGTATTTACAACAAAGGTAAAACCCAAGTTAAATACAATACCCCTAACTCAGATTATTTTACTATTCCTTCTCACTCTACTAGCCTTCATCACCAATTATCAAATCCACCTTTTTTCAAATTCTTAGGACTTCAACCAGTCCTCACAAAGAATATCAACATCTACCCAGCCAGCCTTTCTCCATAACACCCTATCTCTACAAACAAACCATATCTGATTTATTTATCTATAAATATCTCAAAACTAAGTATTAAAATTTATGATTAAATACCAAACCAAGACCAAACTAAAACTGGCCACACTCTTCCCTCTGTAAAATGTCAATTAAAAAAAAATAGTGGAGATATTCACCTCAACCTAGGTCCCACTGTTCATAAAACCATCACTTCCAATCCCAAAATAAATGGTCATCTAATACATCTCAGCAAAAACAGAAACCAAACTCACCTTACTAAATATGAACCTAAAACCAGTGTGCAATAAAATTCATGACATACATGCTTACCTTGCCTCATACACTCCTGATGTAGTCATAGCTACTGAAACCTGGTTAAAAAAAGAAATAAAGGATAATGAGATCACCCCCCGGCCCCTGGATACAATATACTCAGGCATGACAGACAAAGCAAGCATGCAGGGGGGTGTAGAAATAATCTATAAAAAATTCTTAAATATCACCTTGCTTCCACAGGAAATACCCATAATTAACAATGTTGAACTTCTAATAACACTCATAAAAATCAACAATAGGAAAACTATATATTTAGCAACAATTTATACACCAGCAGGGAATAACATTGATACTGTTGAAAGCATCCTGTATTGGATATCCCAACAAATTAACCATGAAACTATAATACTTAGAAACTTAAATATAGACTGGCAAGTCATAAATTCCACTACTCCCACTGAATCCATAAATTTGTTCAACTTCAGACAATTAATAATCATACCTACTAGTATCAATAAAACTTCAGGGAGACACTCAACATTCGACTACATTCTTACAAGCAAACAAGACAAACTGACAAAAGCAGGCTGCCTCTCAGATAGTATAAGTGACCATATACCAACCTATGCTATTAGACCTCACCATAACCTAGATAAACATATTATCTATTACCAAATTCAAAATACAACCAATTTCAGCAAAGATATTTTCAATAAAACAGTAAAACAATATAACTGGAATGTACTTAGAACAATGCCACTAGATACTGCTGTAGAACACTTTAATAGCATATTCTTATAGACCATTAATAATCTAGTACCAGTAAGTAATAAAAGAGTAAAGTCCAACCCTGCCCCATGGTTGACAAAAGAAACAAAAAAAATCATGACGGAGAGGGATAAAGCCTGGAAAATTGGTATAAAAATAGAACTCAAAATGCCTTCCAGTAATTTAGACATCTTAGAAACCTTGCAAAATCCCACATCAAACAGGATAAACAAAGATACTATACCAATCTGCAAGACAAATATAAAAACAACCCCAAACTTTTTGGTCCTCACTAAATAAACTACTCCACCATGGCAAGACAACCGCTCCCTCTCCAAAAGCAGACAATACAACAGGCTCTATCTCCACACAGATTAATTCCTACTTTATACAATCAATATTATCTTTCTTAGACACTAATACATCTGCGCTCCTCTCTCTATCCCTATCCAGTCAAAACCATGCCCACCTGTTTGATTTGAGTCAAGTACCTATCTCGCTCATAAGGGAGTTGATCCTTAAACTAAAAACTGCTTCTGTAGCTGTAGACCAACTACCATCAGACTACCTAAAAATGGTCACAGAAGTCATAGCTTTCCCTGTGTCCATACTAATTAATATGTCCATAGGAGAAAGATATGTCCCATCACTGTGGAAAAAAGTCATACATCATACCACTGCACAAAGGTGGCACATCTACAGGGTTTGATAACTACAAACCAATAGTGATTCTCTTCCCCATCTCCAAAATATTAGAGAAATGTATCCATATGCAGTTGATGCAATATCTAACCTCAAATAACCTGCTCTCAGAAACACAACATAGCTTTAGGCCCCAGCACAGCATCACTACTGCTTTACTACATTTTACCAATATAATAAACCAACGTAGAAACAACGGTCTGCTAGTGTCCACCATGTTCATAGACTTGTCAAAGGCATTTGATACTGTCTTGTAGTAGCAACTGCTCATTCAACTTTCCTCAATAGGACTTTCACAATACTCCTTGCTGTGGTGTATTAGTTACCTATCTGGAACGCAACAGGCCATTAAATGAAACCAACACTACTCATTGTTTCAGCCAGTTACTACAGGTGTCCCTCAGGGCTCTATCCTGGGTTCTCTGCTATTTAATATTTTTATTAATGACCTCTATACATCCACTTACTATGCTAATTTAGTTCAGTATGCAGATGACTCAACATTAATATGTGCAGCCTCAACAATAAATAAGCTCCAAGACATTACCCAAAACTCTTTCTCCTCTGGAGAAACCTGGCTCAAAGAATCAATCCTACTCACCCAAGAAAAATAAGTTAATGCTTTTTACCTCAAAAATTTGTCAAAATCAAAAGCAACTTTTTACCATAAAGTAGCAAATAATACTGTCATTGAAACTCACAGCAAACTGCTATACGTTATAATAGATGGCAATCTCAAATATGACCAGCACATACTATACACCATTAAAGCTATTCACCAGAAACAAGGCTCCCTTTATATGATCAATGGATTCATTATAGATAGTGCAATAAAAACTCTAGCCACCACCTTGTTATTGTCAACTCTCTTATATGTCGTTCCTAGCCTAACAAACTTAAACAATACTCAAAGAAAGAAACTTACCTCCTGGTACAATAAAGTAGCGAAAGTTGCCACCAATCTCCCTCATAGGGCCCACCATTGTCATAGCTTAAAATAACTAAAATGGCTTGAACTGCACAACTACCAAAAACATTCACAACTAACTACAGCACACAAACCCATTCATCATTCAGAAAAATGCCCTGCACTATGTAACTTATTATTGACCTACTGTCCAGCAAGGAACCTCCACTCTAGTAACAAATTATTATGACTTAAAATAAGTCAAATAATGTTGCAGGAGTCATGCTCTACTCCCAGTACATTGCTTAACTCTGGGAATAGTATTCCCACACAAATAAACCTCTCCAACAAACACAGTAGTTTTAAACCACTGTTTAAACATCTTAACCAGTCCTGGTCCTGCACATGCTCATCTCAAGGTTGAGACTTTGTGTTCACTGTATGATACTCTCCAAATACTCTCCTTAAACAGAATACACTCAACCTCTCACTGAAATGATAAAGCAATTTTTATACATAACTGCTGCCTGTACAATCCTGTATATTGCACTTGGGCTTTCTCTTTAGTAATTTCCACCCCTGTAAGTTCTTAGAATGTATAAATGCAACTACTATCTGTGTAAAAATGTAACTAGAGATGTAACTAATGTGTGCTTAACCGGAACTTAGTTTAATGCAATGTAAGCAAATGGAGCTTTTCTCCTCAGGCCCGTGATGAAAATGGGTATTACCCAGTTGGACTTTCCTCAGTAAACTAAGACAAATAAATAAATAAAGGTGTCAGTCTTTTGGGGTAGGGGTGAAGAAGCATACTGTATACATGTATGACAGCACCCACTTAAAATACATGATTGTGGTTATTTGTGTCTTAACTTTCATCCCAATCTAACACTAGAGGGATACATAAAAGGTGACTTTCTTTTTGGAGGGGTGGTGGTGGTTACGGAGACAGGCAGTATTCTCAGATAGAATTTATGCATCCTCACAAGCATTTGCCTTTTCATTTTATTGTCTGTTGCTATTTTGTCAGCTTTATGCATTAAGTATTGGATACAAGACTGAATTTCTTTCCTTCTTTATGATTTTACCTCAGACAAATCATTGGATCAAAATTTTGAGAAAAATCCTCTAAAATACACCTCAGATAATCTATAATTCTGTAGTTTCTGGGGGCAACCTCTGGCTGAATTCATTTATTTCCTACACATTTATTACAATGCAGTCTTGACCAGTTAGGGTGTGGTAAAAGGATGCAAGAAAAAGTAAGTCAGAAAGTAAGACTGAATTTCTTTCCTTAGCCATGACTTTTGTACGGGCCATCACTGGATAAAACACTGTACCTCAGAGCATCTAGGAAATCATGACTTACAGTGGCCTATCAGCCCTCATACCTCATCTTAATTCATTTTTTCTTCCATAGTCATTACAGTGCAGTCTTGACCAGTTAAGGTGGATTAAAAGGATATACTCTCACTTGTTGTGTCCTTGATACAGTAAAATGTTTTTGCCATTATATCTCCATCTCATGGTTGACTGGTTAATCCAGAATGTACTTACAGTTTGTTGCTGGTTCAGTCTTTCTCTAAGTATGTTTAAAAGTTGGGTGCAGTTTAGTGATTTCTGGATATTTTTTGGAGTGCTTCTTTTCAAGAATCGAGCTAGGCAAAAAAGAACGTTAAGGTAGGCTGAATGGACAGTCTTGGTAGGCTTAAGAATAATCTATGCTTATAAAGTATGTGTAAAAAAGTGATCTGGAAGGTGATTTATTGATTTGTAAAGAAACATTGAAAACTGTTTATATTTTTTGACAGACAGACTGGCTGGTAATTGCTATAATAACAATGTTCTTCTCTCTACTATCTGTTAAAATAATTTAGAAGAAATAACAGTATTTGTTTTCAGTATCTTGTCAAGTTTGAAAGCAAATAAAGAACTGTAACCATTTTTTCAGAGTTAAATCAAAGATGTTCAGGCTTTACCAATCTTTAAAAAGATCAGGCAAGTTAAGTTAGTATATGCTGAAAGTAATATAATGGTGAATCTAGTAGAACATGAAGCATGTAAAGAACTGTAACCATTTTTTCAGAGTTAAAGCAAAGATGCTCAAGATTTACCAAACAGATGCAATTTAAAAAGATCACATACGTTAGTATATGCTGAAAGTAATAAGATGGTGAGTCCACTGAAATAAGCTGGGGTATTGGGACAGAGAGCAGTGGGTGGAAGGGCAAGGGGGTTAATGCCTTAAAAACAGGATCCAAAGTAAATTTGATCTGCCACTAACATTGGCCTTTTAAAAAATCATAGTGGGATCACAAAACGGAACACTTCTTTATTGTTTTCAGAATAGGAGATCTAATACTACATTTCATTATACCTCTCAGTTTCTTTGCTCAAGAATTCTGAAGAAAGCTAGAAATCAGAGACATGTAAAAAATATATTACTCTAATTCATTTTAAAAGTTACTATAATAATATGTTTTGCATCAACATGCATTTTCTAAAAATAAGTATGAAACTGTGAAGTCTACATTTTCTGACTGATTGTAATGAAGAATTTACCAGAAAACTGCGGGGGAAAAAGACGGGGAAATATGAGGTAAATTCAGGGACAGTTGATAGTTATAAATGTCGTGAAGCAAGCGATGGGAGCTTTTCCATAAAGTTATGATTATAACGATTTGTCCACTTAAATAAGTCCAACTTTAATGAACAAAAATCAAGAAGCAAGGCTACGTCTAATGGCAAAAATCAAAACTCTACGCCTAAGTGGCATGTTATTCACTCTTCCTTTGATCAAGTTAGTCTCTCTTATGATTGACACCTACGTTACATACCAACAAGGTTTAACGTCAAGCAGCAGATAGCTTTGAAAATCTGGAGTGCACTAGGACCTGTCAGACCTAGCGGTTTCACGTGATAAATTTCTCTCAGACGACTCGTGGAGGTGGAGTATTGATTGAAGCATTTGGGGAATGTTGACGGATACACTGGTTCATTAAGGTAGTATTTGTATGCGTGTGTTAGGCTGTGGTATTGGACTATATTTATTACCTGTGAACAATGAATAAGAAATGATGGCGAAACGAGAGGATGATGTAGCCGGTAAAGTAGATTCGACGGGGCCGGTTACCACACAGCAAATCCTGGTTGGTACTGAGGAGACAGAGGATTTAGAAAGAGCTTCTGGTACTGTGTTAGACAAGGCTGATGGTGGTACTTCTTCCAGCTTGGATACCGGAGAGGATGAATTATCTCTGGATGAGATTTTAAATCTCTATAACCAGCCCATCAATGAAGAGCAAGCCTGGGCTGTGTGCTACCAGTGCTGTTGCGCTTTAGACAGGCGGGAGGCGCAGCTTGAAAGTGGAAATAACTGTATGCGACGGATTGAGAGCGCAGCGGAGGTTCGAATCCGAAGGGATGGCACCGTGTTATTGTGTGTTTTGAAAGGTACAGGAGTGTGTGCTGTTAGCATTTAACTACACGTTTGTGACTCAATCACTGTGTATATGCTACGTATTGTGTACGGCTGCCATAGCATTGGAGCCGTGTTTTTTTTTTTTCGAGGAATGTGCTTGAAGACATATTTAAGTACGGTATAAGGAACTGTGACATCCTAATCGCTGATTACCATTTAGTATGTACATTTACCGTGCCTAATGACTTTACAGTTTAAACGTGTGTTTCCTCTCCAACTGATGTTTATGGTTATATGAAGTGCGAGTGCAGGTGTGCTCATAAGCATTCACTGGTTTCCATCACCCGCTCTCAAATCATTAAATTCGTTTTTGCAAATAGTGGGCATATAACTCTCTCACAGGGCAAGGGCTAAAATAAAATTAAAACGTAATAAAACCTTTTTCTTTATAAGTTCAAGAGGACCTTTTTTAAGACGTGCGTCTGTTTACGTGCTGCACTGCTGTCAGCTTTTTTCACTTGTATTCAGTGTTATTTTGAATGAGGATGAGGAGAAAATAAAGGGTAGAAGGTGAGAATGCATTTGTTAAAATGTAAGAAATACAAGAAGCGATGGACTCATTTGAGACTGCTGATAATTTGAAACTGGATATTGTGTTTTGTTTTTTGTATGGTGGGCCAAATGTGTAATTGGTAGCAAATCATTTTGAATACCTTCGGCACAGCTACCCATACAAAATGAAAATTAGAGAATCTTGTATGGGATCCCTGCATTATTATTGAAATCTGACTTAGAATTCCAGTGCCTGAATTGTTTTTGAGTGCTTCAAAGCAGTTTTAGTTAATAGATTATTCCCGGTAAACGACCCAGTGACTGGCCTTGGCAGCTCCATAGTTCCAACACTGAAACTTATGGTGGAGTTTTGTGATACATGTCTACCGTTTGAGTAAATAGTTGCAAAGGTAGAGATTAGTTTTAAGTACGGCAAGTTATACAGATGTCAGTCCAATAAATCAACTCTTGTATTAATATTGGAGCTTTTTCCTAGCAAAGTTGTTGTTTTGAAAGGTGTGGTAACTTTTACACATAAAGATGTATGCAGTTAGCCAGGTTTGTTTGGGAGGTGACTGTCCTGCTGTATTCAGATGTTATGTACACATTTGGCTTAGGCTTCTAATGTTTTCTTTAGATGCTGTACAGAACAGCTACATGACTGATTCTTCCAGTTAAGCAACATCTGTCTAACCCACAAAAGCTGCCAGAAAGAATGCATGACTGAAGTATATGTTCTTGCACTGCCCAGTGTGAAACCACATTAACTGTGGAATGAATCAGATCAGTGCTAACTGCATTGCCACAACCCAGAACAGAGCGTGAGACCATTGAGCAGTTAAGAATGATTATTACACAGGTAGCCGTGTGTGGCTGTTTGTAACCACAAACGACAGTAGTAGTTTGGCAGGTGAACTGTTCTTTAACCACATTGCAGAGATGTATCTTGGATGAACTGGTGATCCTCTAAGTTAGCTTATAGGCTTAAGTACGTACATGTATCCTGTGACTAACATCACTTGTACAAAGATGGCACAGTCTGACTACCAGTGTTTTTAGTAATAACTTTGTATACATATTCTTGCATAATTGGCAATCTGCAGTATATGCATTCTAATTTTCATAAGAGTTGATGCACGTTTTCCCGAAGTGTACAAAACTGGACTAGTTTAACCTGTACTTTCAAATGTTGATGTTATAATTGATGACTTGGGAGACGGTGCTTTCACCTTGTTAGGTGCTCCCAAGAAGGAGACAAAAACATGAAGGGTTTTTTTACTGTCATTTTTTCTTCTTCAAAGAAAGTAACCCGTAATCATTGTAATTGCACTGTAATTAGTCTTTTATTTGGGGATTTGGCCAGTGTGGAGTCTTCAGACTTTGCACATGAGTAGATGGAGTTGCACTGGTAAATGATTGTGATTGATTAAAATTTTGTTCATGGAAAATTGTATTATGTAGGCATCCCAGGTTAAAATTATTATTGCAGTGACTGATTCCCCCCCCCCCCCCAATGATATTATAACTACATGCTTGGCTTGACTTTTGTGTTGACTTTTAATTTTGTTTAAAGTCTAATGATCAGTGGTTAATATAGTTAAAAGAATAGAGGTTGTAAATGGGCAGTGCACTTTAGAGATGAAAACAATCCTTTATTTGCTTCTGTTTTTTATTTTGAATGATGATATAGGAATTAAACTAAAATGAGGTGTAGTGGTATGTCTGAAAGAATTCCACAATGCTGTCTTCTCCTAGTTTAGTTTTATTAAACATTGACAAGAGATGTTCACCACATCCAAAATATCAAATAAAATAAAATTAAAGAAACACTTGGTTAAGCACTTTTGTCATTTACAATTTTGCTGAGACTTCTTCACAACCTGGTATATCTACAAAGGAAATAGTCCTGTATAACATCCAGGTCAAAGTACAAAATAATCATTTAGTAAATTAAAATCTAGCCATTATGTTTCACCGTAAAATATTGCGTGTCTATACATTGTTTTTATACTTTTGGCATTCACCAAAAACACTATTTAAAAACATTTTTCAAAAAATGTAAACAATTTGTTGATAAACAATCTGAATATAAATAAGTCAGGAATAAACGGGTAGATAAAACAAATAACAAGTAAGTACCTTCACTTAAATTTCCATAATAAAGTCATAGGTACCTCTTGTATAAGAAGATAAATATAAAACTGAGCTATCTGGGAGATGCATTTTGTTTATAATTCTGTATTTTAAACCAGTACATATTGAAGTATTTTGTATTTGGATGATGTATTTATATTATGGACCAGTGACAGCAATAATTTTTAAATATTTAAATTTGACTATTGATTTTTTTGTTTTTAATTTTAAATCCACTTGCATGGTATATGCTCAGAAAATAAATTATTTAGACATCCTGCTGTACGAAAATGAAGTTGAGAAGGCCTTCTGCTCGAATTTATATAGGCAACCTACTGTCTCAAATTCCTATATACACTTTACTAGTAATCATCTTGGTTGGCAAACATGCTCAGAAAATAAATTATTTAGACATCCTGCTGTACGAAAATGAAGTTGAGAAGGCCTTCTGCTCGAATTTATATAGGCAACCTACTGTCTCAAATTCCTATATACACTTTACTAGTAATCATCTTGGTTGGCAAAAGGCCAATGTGGTATAGCAAATTCATTACAATATTTAATGTGGTAAATGACAAATTTCATTAGAATTTTTAGACTAGTGAATGATGATTTTGTTTGAAATGGATAGCATTACTAAGATGTTTTTGGACAGGGTTTACTCCCTAGATATGTTGAGTCATCTAGCCAAGGAGGTCACTGAAAGAAGGAATACGGATTTTAAACAGTTACTGAAAGACTGTTTTTACAGGTCTAATTATAAGATGCACACAATCAGGCCATGATTATACCCAGCACAAGCAGTAACTGTAGGAAACTTATTCAGGACACAGTTGAACACTGGAACAATATACTATATCATTACAAAAACACTATGTTATTAGGTGACATACCGGTTTTCTCACATTGGAGAGGGATTAACTTTAGAAATTTGTTTTAGAAATCTTGTAGGAAGCAGAGTTACAGGTCCAACAAAGAAAATAAAATAGCAAAATGTGGCTGTTTTGTTAGTACTGCTGTTACATTTGGGAAGGGCCTTGTGTGTTAGCTCCTGGTTATGAAAAATTTGTATACTCTGTCCAGAATATTGTCATTGCAAAAGTGAGGTGGTAGTTTATTTGACCAGTTGTTCATTTTGTTTGGCATTCTGTGTTTGGAATCCTGAAAGGCAATTGATTATGTGTACGTATTTATGAAAACCTTAAGAGATAACAAAAACGTGGATAATAATGCTTTAAGCACTGCCAATCATGTAGGTGTTTTTAAAAGTTTTTTTTTTATTTTTCCTACTGGAGAGAGTCTGCAAGTCACCTAGAGGTGGACACGGTATGAACGCTCTAGATGGCATTTGATGTTGAAGCCACAATGCCCCCTGGTCTCAATGAGACTCTTTCACTGAAGAATGCTGTATATATGAGAGCAACTAAGTAATGAAATTCCACATTAATTCTTGAACATCATTTTATATATGTATTTATGTGTGTTTGTTTTTTTTTTTTTTTTGTATTGGTGTAGATAAATTTTGGTATGGGCAGGGAATGGACACGTTTGATATAGCTGCTCGAGATCAATTTTTATATTTAATTACTTGTACAGGATGCACCTATGACTGGGTAATTTATTATGGAATTTTTTTTAACATATTTTTTGAGTTTTTGGTGAAGGTACTTGGATGAAATTAGAAGTAAATATGTGTTTTTTCCCCGACTTATGTTCGAGTTGTTTATCAATTGAATTATTTACATTTTTGAGGAGTGTGTTTTGGGTGAATGTTGTTTTTATACTTTCATGCATTTGCAATTTTATATGGATACACAGTTTTATAGTGGAACACGCGATTGTTATTTATATTTTAATTTACTAAATTATTGTGTTGCACTTTGCTGTTTGCACTTGAAATGGCTGTTATACAAGACTGTTTCCTTTGTAGATGCTCTAGGTTTTGAAGAAGTCTATGCTGAATTGCACATGATGAAAGTGTTTAACCTAGTGTTCTTTCATGTTATTGAATTTGATATTTTGGATGTAGTGAATGTCTAGTTTAGTTTTATTAAACATCGACAAGTGGGGAAGAAGCTGTTGTGGAATTCTTTCGGACATACCACTAGACCTTATTTTTGGCTTACTGATTTTTTGTGAAAGTGTTCTGCCTGAATCGCTCATCCTGACTTGCTGCTGATGATATAGGAAGCCCTGATTTAAGGGAGTGCACAATCTTCCATAATATCTAGGACTAATGTTGCTGGTATTAAAAGACATCTTGGTGTTCTAAACATTCCCTGGCTACCGAGAATCGCTGTCCCCCTCTACTGCTTTATCCTTTATTCTTTAGATCTTGTGTACTTTTGAAGCTGAGATGTGCTGCAGGCTGCTGCTTTGTAGTTCTAAAGAATCATGTGTTTTTGTTGTATTTTGTCTAAATTACTGTTTTACGTCTTTTAACAGTTTGACACTTTTTTTTTTTCATTTTTTGTAGTTCTTGATTTTTTTATTTTCTTGGGCAGTTTTTAGGTTATTTCTTGGTCCACTTTATATCCTTTTTCCTGTCTTTATTTTCCTCCCTATTTCATGATTAGAAAGTTGTGGGGTTGTTTCTTTTTGGATGCTAGACCTTTTCCAGGTTATTTGCTGTTGGAAGAGTTTTTCTGTGTGCCAGTTCTGTTCCTGCCATGGAAATGTGCTTGTTGACATTTTCCTTCTTACCAGGTATATTGCCTAGTGTTGGTATTTTGTCTTCTTTTGGGAATACTTTTAATTGTTTTGGTGATTGGGCATTTACCTTTTAAAGATGCCACCGACTGAGGGTTGCCCTGTGGGGAAAATATTCCACTATTGTACATGCATATTCGGTGCCTCTTTTGCTTGTGAGAAGTCTATAATACTGAAAAGTTTCAAGTTTGTTGAGAATATACTTTGTGGTACCTTTTGTCACAGGAAAGAAGAACTGGAGTATCCTTTATTCATGCTGCCCCACCTACCCAACAATTCTGCTCAGAGATGACAGAAATGGCATTGAAATTTGTCTCTGGCTTCAAGATATTACCCTATCCAAGCCCCCAAAGTCTCCACTTAAAAGTTGTCCTGTGCTGTTAAGAAAAAGGTTGATAAAAGACTGAGACTCTTAACCAGCATCTGAGGTCAGCTGTTCAGCCATGGGACCACCCTAATCAAGTATGTTGGCCACTGTGGCTTCCTCTCTGTGTATTCCTGAGGAGGTGTTTTTTAAGTTTGATTTCAGTTTCATCGTTGCTGGAGTCAGAGTCAAACCAAGAAATACTAGTTTTCATTGAGTTTGTGATGCCAACGCATGTGCACACTTCCCCCACCCACCAGATATTAGGTTGAAAAAAAGTGTGGATGAATGTACTTACTTGTGTAGGGACTCTTGGGATTTTTTATTGAAAATTAAGGGTGTCACTTACTCTGACAAGTTGTTTTTCCTGACTGTTAATATTGTTGAATTATTTAATGTTATCCCAAATGAGGTGGGGTTAGCTTGGTTCAGTGATTTTCTTTTTTATGCGAATCAAAGAATTTTGACCACAGCGATATTTACATTTTGAATTTATTTATGGAACTTGCTTTAAAAACAATTTTGTTTTTCTGGAAGGTCAATACTATCAGCAGGTTAAGGGAGTGGCTATGGGTACTTCTTATGCCCCTATTTTTTGGTAACTTTGTCTTACAGTGGGAAAAGAATAATCTTTTTGAACAGTTTGAAGTGCCTCCCTGGAAGCTTTACACCAGATGTCTGGATGATATATTTATTGCCTGGGATAGTGAAATTGCTGACATTGGCCCCTTTGTGGACTTTTTAAAACTCTACCACCCCTTTTTTGAAGTTTTTTTCATTTAATTCTATAATATTATTTTTTTGGTTGTGACTATTTTTAAAGACATTGAAAAACAAGCTATAGTTAGCACTATTTACAGGAAACTGACTTATTGTAACAGTTTGTTACACTATGAAAGTAACCACCTTGAGTTTCAAAAACAGGGTATCATCAAAGGTCAATACACATGTTTGGCCAGGATGATCTCGATAATGATCTTTTTGAGATGGAAAGTGATGCATTAGCTAATGTTTTTTTGCCCGAGAGTACCGCTTTACTTTAGTTAATTCTATTAGATCTGACATAGTTCACAAAAGGGAGACTGGTGTAAGCCCTAGGGGAGGGCCTTGGGGAGATTTACTAGAGCAATGCGAGTTGCTTTGGCAACTGCGGTTAAATACATACACCTTCCCATGGCTTAATGAGCAAATATCTATTGGCAGTGTTTTAAAAAAGTAAGATCTTACAAGATGTAAGGTTTTTTTATTCAACAGGTTTTACATTTATTTTTTCTTACAGGAAGGTTTTATTGAGTATTTTTTCAGTTAATTTGATTGTACTGTTTGATATCTAACTGTTTATGGGTGTGTGAAGTCATGTGATTGTAAATTATTTAAAGCTGCTTGTACTTTGAGAAAGTACGCTCTGAAGAAGTCTGTATAAGTACTAGACGAAAGTGCTCAGTGTCTTCAATACATTTATTTGCGGTTTACCCTTGTTCTTCTGGTTGGTCTATTGGCTCTGTGGATTGTTTTGTGATTTGGTGTCCGAGGATCCTGGACTTTGTGTGCTTTTAGAATATGGTCTTTGAGAGTATATAGTGCAGCCTGAGTTTTTGACTTCTGTGGAGAGATCATTCCAAATGGCAGGACCTAGTGTAGAGAACACTTCCTAAAAGTAGCTGTAGACTGGCGAGACAAAGGTTATCATTTTTAGTGTTGAGGCCACCAAAACTTTCAGCAAGACCCAGGTTCTTTCTGACATTTTTACTTTATAGAGGGTCTTTCTTGGAGTCTCCTCCTACATGCACTGGAAAACTTCTTTTAAGAAGCATGACGATTTCCCTTTGAAATCCTCATCCTTGATTTGAATATGGAACAGGAGGACAGGACCCTTCCTCTTCATCATCCCCCCAGAACACCCCAACATTGGGAGGATCCTAAAGATAAGACTGAGGAGAGGATGGTCTGTATACCCCATATCCTCCCATCAGTGGACTCTACAGAATGCTTTGAGGTCCCCAGACAAACTTTATGGGTGGTTCCACCTATTTAGAATATTGTGTGGGTGGCTTTTGAAGTAGCACAAGCCCCTCTGGATACAGTGGCAGTTTGCTGATGAAGTCTGATAAAGTGGCAGGCATTCCCAGAGACTGGAATTTCTGGTTGGAAAGTCTTTAACCAGGTACATTGGTCTCTGCAACAGCTATAGAACAACTTTTACAGAGCCTTGCAGATAATCTGTTTTGCAGGGACTTCAGAGCACTTGACAGTGTAGAGATGCTTTATATGTATACCTCCATTTTTTTTTTTCTGTAAAGTTACTATCTTATTTAGGCCCTGAAGTGGAGTTTTCCAGAGGGGTAGCAGGTGAGATGACCATCATTGTTGAGTTTCCAGACAGACAAGTCAGGGAAGTTCAACTTTGTCTGCCACTAATTTGACCTGTGCTGTGTTTGCCATACTTTTGGTTTCTAATGCACCCAAAGGTTCAATTGGAGCTGCAGAAGCAGGTATTGCCATATGCCAGTCTTCATGACTAGGGCTTTCCAACTTTTTTCAGGACAGAAAGACAAATTCTGAGAACTTTTTGTTGCCTAGTCCTGAATTTTCAGCCCATAGGGTAAGTTGCTTGTGGAGGAAATGAAGCAGAAGGGAAAACTTTGACAGAAGTGAATTTTTCCTTTCCATAACATTCCTTTTTCAAGACTCCAGAAAAGCTCTAGGAGATGTAGTTTAATCAGGTATAGCATCAGTATAAATCCAGCTCTGGTGAGGTGCATAGTAACCCAGACTTCTTTCAGAGGGATTGCAGTGGCCATGGCAAGGTTTCTTGGCAGTCATTGGACAGCTGTGGTCCCCTATAGGTGGCAACAGCAGGCTCGAGGACTTAGTTGACTGCTTGCTTCTGGAGGCAGTCCTGGAGGTTTGTTTTATCTCTCCACCTATTGGTGCATTAGTGTCTTCAAGGGCAGGTGGGTGAGAATCATGATTCACAGGAGTTAAGATCCCCTTTATTTCAACTTCAGTTTGTTCTCACCCAATAGATGCTAAATCTTGTATATTCTCATGGCTTGGGGTTTGTATACTGAGAGGCACAGTAATGTGGCATGACTGTTAAAACATTGGAGATTGCACAAACTGCAGCATACATGTAGCTGAGATGTCTTGGAAACTTGAGCCACAAAAAAAAATACTCCAAATAAAGTTCTAATCACATGGGTGTCAAGCACTACCAACAGTTAATAATGCAGAAGCAAGAAAAACAGATACAGTAGTCAAAGAAAAAAGGAAATGTTCATCACTGAAATAGCTACTCTTGGCTATTATAGTATTCTTTGTGTTACAAAATTCCAGAATATTCTACCAGAAACTTGAACTGTATGGACTAAAGATACTTGTATAGTTTTGATAGTAGTAAATAAAGCTAATAAAGAATTTTTGAGGATAATTTTTAATTTGCAACCAGTATGTGTTACCTCCATGTGAATTGCAGAAGGAGGCAATTCTGGGTGCATTGTGGGTGGTGAGAAGAGCTCGTTTTGCAGCCAACAAAAACTGGAACAATACTAATTTTATGAACTTTAATCGTACCCTGTCTCAGGAATATTGTCTATTCCTTTCAGTGTATTAGAAATGTTAAACATTTGGCAAGACCTAAAAACAAACCACAACCTAGGATCAAGGGAAGTTACTAGGCTAAGTTGTACCCTTATTTCCACGATCAGCACCTATTGCCCCTGTTCAAGGGGGACACAGATGGAACTCCCGGGGTGAATTTATAGTTACCCATCCAATCATCCAGATATCGTTTGAGGGCCAGTGAGGGGTGCTCTATTTGACATGAAGTGGGAGTCTGTTCCAAAGGGGGGGTAACCTCTGGGGGACAAATTTGTCCCTCCAGCAGGTTCTGTTATTGTCCCCTACCAGGTTAAGGTCTTTGGAACGAGTAACCTGTATACCATTTGACTTGCATATATGCGGCATTTCCAATAAAGCTGGGTCATAGATTGCTAGATCGCCTTGCATGTAAGGCAGAGATTGCCTCTGAATAGTCTATATGAAACAGTATGAAGTGACAGTGATTTCAGATGATCCACATAGGACAGATTCTGAAGACCTTTAATTTTCCCTGTGAGGAACCTTTGTGGCCTCTCCAGTTGCTGACGGTATAGGTATATACCAAAAGGAGCATTGTACTCCATTATTGACCTGACGACGGAACAACAAAAGGTAGCAAAACTAAGTATTTTTATCTTTGAATAAGAGTAATTCAAGGAATATCGCCAACCTGAGGTCTGGATTTTATTTCAGATTCTCTTTAGTACCAAAAAAACAAAAGGACAAAGACCTTGGGCCCATTGTAGACTGTGGCATAACCTCACTTATTCCCAAAGGGCATTTTTAGGATGATATCTGTGCAAGTGAACTTTCCTTCTTTAGTGGAAGGATATTTACTATGCTGCTTAGAACTTTAGGATGCTTATTTGTATGTGATAGATGAGCACTCTAGAAGGTACCCCCTACTTCAGATTTGGAGCCAGATGCAACTCATCTGGTCTTGCTGCAGTTCTCTGTGTAATTGCCATAAGCATGTCTTTGAGAAGCACAGAGGGAACAAAGGTGTTGCACTAACAATATGACTGGCTCCTCATTGCTGTATCTCAAGACTAGCTTATCATAGTGAAGAAGTCTGTGAGGAGTCTGTCTTAGCTCCTTAATTACAGTTAATAGAGCAAAGTCCCATCTACAGTCATCCCAGTGCCTCAGGTTTATAGACTGTAGGCTGGACACACTTCGCTGCAGAGTTTGACTTCTGACAGACAGGACTTTGGGTCTGCTGTCCAAAATTGCTTCTGTTCTCAGCACACCTGCAATGTTCCTGTTTTTAAATGTACTGGGTCTGATGAGGGTGACCGTTATTCCTGTTGCTGGTGGTCACAGAATGCAGAATGATGGAACACAACGTCTGCATGTCTTGTGCTTGCAAGCAGCATCTGTTTTGGTGGATGAACGCCAGCAGTTTTCTCCTCAAGCAGTCTGTTCCACATGATTTGTTCTGCATGTACTGAAGTAGTAAGAGTGTTATGCTTACACAGTTGTATTATCAGGGCTTCTGGAGTCTGTGGTGTTTCCATCTTAAACTCACCAGAAGAATCTTGGGTTGGTAAGATCCTCCTTGATTTAGATGGACAAAATCCCTGACCCCCCCCCCCCCCAAGTTAAGCACTTAGGTTCTTAGATAGTTACTATGTGGCTCAGAAGACCATTGAGGAACCTAGCCCATTTGCTCCAAAGCACTGTCTGGTTAAGTAACTTGTGCACATTCACACAGTAGGCAAATAAAGGCTGAGGGAATCGAACCCTGTACAGGAAGAAGGTTGGTAACAGCTGGTGTAGTTAACAAATAGGATTATAGTTAAGACTGAAACCAGTTTGGGCCTGCAGCTGTCAAACTTATGTACTTCTACCTTGTTTTATAGTGTTTAAACACTGAACTTCTGCCTTCTTATCAGATGTCCTTTTTGTGGACTCCCTGTGGCTTATGAGGTTTTTACATGGTTCCTTTCTTGGGTTTCCCCCTGGGCTGTGGAGCAATCTGGTCCAACCCCAGTCATCCAGCAAGCACTGAGAGCATTATCTTAGAAGCTTGGTGGCATCCTTCATCTTCTATGACCTCTAAGAAGGTCAATGCTGGGTATCCACCTCCAGTAGATTGAGTAGGATATAGTTTAAGCATTCCAAGGCTGTTTTCAGTGTCATCTTTGTGGATAGTCAACAGTTCCAGAAACCACTGCTTGTATTACTTCAGCCATTTGACAAGGGGGTTACAGCTTGTGACACGTGTGGTAAGAAGCTGTTTTGTCTACTAGACTGGGTCTTGGTGCTCCCAGCTGTATATCACATCTGTCTGAATTCTAGATGGAATCAATTCTGGGAACTGTTGAGGGTCTTAGAGAGTCTGGACTTCTGAATTGTGAGAGGACTTTTCCCAATCCCTGTCAGACTGTTTAGTGGAGTTGTAGGGTAGCCCTCTTTCTCTTTAGTTCAGTGGATACTGTGGTCACAGTTGCAGCTATGGATTTCCTTTGGAATGGACTAAGCCTTATTTTTCTGGATCCTGTTTTTTAGAAAATAGTTTTTGGTGCAGTGTTGTGGACCTTGCTTGATGGCCCTCTAGATAAGAGGCAGGTATTTTCCTCCTCGAGTGTGGGTCCATTTTTCATCCTCTAAAACCCTGACTTTTTCAAAAGGTGAAAAGTTCTGTCTGTTCCCTGTGTAAGATTGTCTCCTTCTCTGTGCTAATTAGATACCATTGAGTGGTCTTCAGTTCTTCTACTATGGCCAAGGCTCCTGTCTGAGTTACTGGATGTGGTGGCTGTCCTGGTTTAGTTATCCATCAGGAATTAGCTGGATTGGAGGTTGTATTCGGTTGGTCATCCTTCCTGTTGTGGTTCTTCCTTAGTCCTTTTCTTCTGGGGTTAGATAGATGGGTTTCCTGATATGCTTTGCTTCTTTAGGATCTTTTGACATTTGACTGCAGGTAGAGAGGGTTGCCATTTGAGGTCTCTGCCTCCAGACCCTGTCCAGGGAAGTTATTCACTCTGTGCCTTGCAGTGTGTGAGGTAACTGGTTGCCCTGCCTGGGATTCTAGGGGGGGGGTGCTTCTTGTGGGAGTCATTTTCCTTCTCTGCTGGAGAAGTTTGGTGGGGCAGTCATGTTTCATTTAACCTCTGTGGTTAATGCTCGCCAGCTGTCCAGTTTAGATTTGAAGCTTTCATTTCCCCTGCAGCTTATCCTTTCTCTTATGAGGGCCCAGGTCATCTGGGCTTGGTAACCTGGGCATGCACATATGTTTGACACATTTTTTGGAGCTTTGCTGCTACTGCTTGGTATGACTTCTGTCTCCTTCCTAGGGTTGCTGTTCATGGGTTTTACTGGGGTCTTGAGGAGGCTGATGTGGCCTCTCCATTTTAATTTGGTATCTTTGTTGCTGTTCCTAAATTGCAATCTATAATCTCTGTTCTTCTCTATGAACCCTGGTTGGTACATAAGTGAATACTGTTTAGATCTTATAAAACTCTTTTATATTAAAGGTTTCCCTAGTTATCCCTGATTATTTCTGGATTTATCACTGATTTTGTTGAGATTTGTCCTTTATTTGTTGAGATTAATGTTGACTGGGGTGTATCAGACTTCAGGTACAGGGAAAAGGTGATTTTACATTCCTCCTGTTATGTAGTATTGTGGATGTCACCCTAATAGAAGCAACTAGAGGAAAGAGACGCATGCAAACCCTGTATCCAGAGTGCTGCTGCATGTCTCTCACTTTGTAGAGATACTTGCTGCTCCAGTTGTCTTACTTCCCATTTGAACTCCAGCAAGGGAAGCTTAAGTAACTAATGGATTTACTTTGTAATCCGAAAGCGCACTTTACATAACAAGAACACCGTTACAGTAAAAGGGAACGGTAACAAAAATCTTTGCATGTGAACTTTAAGTAGCCCACTCTCTTTTAGAGGCAGCAAAAAAATGAAGTTTAGGTTAGTGGAGTTTCATGAACATGTGGAGAGAGCTAATTTGTTGTTGAACTGTGTGATTCAAAGAAGTAACAATCCTGTCTTAAGAAATAAAAGAATCTGCAGAAGAGATAATTTCAACAAGAGTAGAAACGGAAACCTCAGTAAAGTAATCCTGACCCTTTCATGTCTGAAGAAAAAATTCACTCTTTACTTTCAGCAACTGAGTTTGGTTTGACTGACAACTAGACATTTTCCCCATCTCAAAAGGAAGCAGAGTGGATGTTTCTCATTCCATGTATCTTAGTTGAGAAGTGTCATCATAAACACATGGGTGCTACATTGTTGGATCACAGGCATAACATTACTTTACTTTAAAATATAGGTTGTAATTCATAAAAAAAAAAAAAAAAATACTTTTGTATAGTGCACACCACAGCTTTGGTTCCTAATAAAGTCCATGTTATTAAAATGAGTAACTTAGTTTGACTATCTTTGGTTACATAGTATATTTATAATCTTTCCAGGTTGCAGTATGTTAACAATTTTCTAAAAAAAAAAAAAAGTTTTAGAAATTTCATGTAGAAACATGTTATGTTGTGTTGTTGTCTTTTGGCTTTTCTCGGTTACGGGTTGCCACAGTGGAACTCCGGTCCGCTAATGATCGGCAGTGGATTTTTATGGTGCCGAGTTGCCAGCCCAATGGCCAACCTTCAAAGAAGGCACACCATTCATGGATGCACCTACCACCTTCTTGTTGTTTTTGTTGTTCTTCCTCCTTCTCCCGTTAGGAGTCACCACAGCAGATCAACTGTTTCCATTTCTTCCTGTCCTCTGCATCTTGGTTTGTCGCACCAACCACCTGCATGTCCTCTCTCACCACATCCATAAACCTTATCTTAGGCCTTCTTCTTTTCCTGTTACCTGGCAGCTTCATCCTTAGCATCTTTTTCCAGTATACTCTGCATCCCTCCTCAGCACATGTCCAAACCAACGTAATCTTGCCTCTCTGGCTTTGTCTCCAAACCTTCCATCCTGGGCTGACCCTCTAATATACTTATTCCTAATCTTGTCCATCCTCGTCACACCCGGTGCAAATCTTAACATCTTCAACTCTGCCACGTCAAGCTCTGACTCCTGCCTTTTTGTCAATGCCGCTGTCTCCAACCCGTATAACATAGCTGGTCTCACTACCCTCTTGTAGAGCTTCCCTTTCACTCTTACTGGTACTAGTCTGTCACAAATCACTCCTGACACTCTTCTCCACCCACTCCATCCTGCCTGTACTCTCTTCTTCACCTCTCTTCCACACTCGCCATTACTCTGATTTGTTGATCCCAAGTACTTAAACTCATTCACCTTCGCCACCTCTACTCCCTGCATCCTCACCATTCGTCTGTCCTCCCTCTCTTTCACACACACATATTCTGTCTTAGTCCTGCTGACCTTCATTCCTCTTCTCTCTAGAGCATATCTCCACCTGTTCCCTACTCTCACTACAGACCACAATGTCCTCTGCAAACATCATAGTCCACGGGGACTCCTGTCTGATCTCGTCTGTCAACCTGTCCATCACCATTGCAAATAAGAAATGGCTCAGAGCTGATCCTTGATGTAATCCCACCTCCACCTTAAACGCATCCGTCATTCCCATCGCAGACCTCACTGCTGTCACACTACCCTCGTACATATCCTGTACCACTCTTGCATACTTCTCTGACAATCCCGACTTCCTTATACAATACCATAACTCCTCTCTAGGCACCCTGTCATATGCTTTCTCTAAATCCGCAAAGATGCAATGCAACTCCTTCTGACTTTCTCTGTACTTCTCCATCAACACTCAAAACATCGCATCTATAGTGCTCTTTCCTGGCATGAAACCATACTGCTGATCACTAATCATCACCTCCCTCCTTAACCTAGCTTCCACTACTCTTTCCCATAACTTCATGCTGTGACTGATCAGTTTAATCCCTCTGTAGTTACTACAGCTCTGCACATCACCCTTATTCTTAAAAATTGGTACCAAAACACTTTTTCTCCATTCTTCAGGCATCCTCTCACTTTCCAAGATTTCATTAAACAATCTAGTTAAAAACTCCACTGCCATTTCACCTAAACACCTCCATGCTTCCACAGGTATGTCATCTGGACCAACAGCCTTTCCGTTCTTCATCCTCTTCATAGCTATCCTTACTTCTCCTTGCTAATCCACTGCACTTCATGATTCACTATCCGCACATCATCCAACCTTCTCTCCCTCTCATTCTCTTCATTCATCAACCCCTCAAAATACTCTTTCCATCTGCTCAACACACTCTCCTCTTTCCATCTGCTCAACACACTCTCCTCGCTTGTGAGTACGTTTCCCACATTATCCTTTGTCACCCTTACCTGCTGCACATCTTTACTAGCTCTGTCCCTCTGTCTAGCCAGTCGGTAAAGGTTCTTTTCTCCCTCCTTCGTGTCCAACATTTTATGCAACTCTTCATACGCCTTATCCTTAGCCACCTCTCTCTTTGCCATGCACCTCATCTCCTTATATACTCGTCTACTTTCTTCATCTCTTTGACAATCCCACTTCTTCTTCACCAACCTCTTCCTCTGTATACTCTCCTGTACTTCTTCATTCCACCACCAGCTCTCCTTGTCCTCCTTCCTCTTTCCAGATGAAACACCAAGCACCCTTCTAGCCATCTCTCTTAATAGCTCTGCTGTAGTTACCCAGCTATTTGGTAACTCTTCACTGCCACCCAGTGCCTGTCTTAACTGTTTTCTGAACATCACCTCACAATTACCCTTTTTCAATTTCCACCATTTTGCACCTACCTGCATGTCTTTTAACATCACTTGACTGCGGGGAGGACATGCAGACTCCACACAGAAGGCCCTCCAGCCAAGAATCGAACTGGGGAACCTCTTGCTGTGAGGCGGCAACGCTAACCGCTGCACCACCGCGGCCCTGCAATGATGTTTTCTGTAATGTCTTTAATTGTCACTGCTCTCACAAATAGAGTAGTGAACTATATTAAAACCTGTACAGTGCAAATAGCTATGCTACAGGAGATGCACTTGCAAAGAACTGAACATGTGAATTTGATAAAGAAAGCTTTTCAGTATAGTTATGAGGCAGACTGTGGGACAAAGGAAAAGAGAAGTACTTTAATTGCAAGAGGAGTAGTGTTGGAAGAGGATAAAAAGATAATGGTAGATTTGTATTACTAAGGGGCTACTGGCAAGGTAAGATGGTTACACTAGCATGTATTTATATTTCACCTAAAACTGCTATAATGAAGCTTAAGAAAATTCCAGGAGAAATAATCAGCTTACAGCAAGGAATCTTACTTGTAGGTGGAGACTGGAATTTGATTTGCAGCACTGAAAGAGTGTGTGTGTGTGGGGGGGGGTGAAGGGAAAGTATAACAGAGGGGGCTAGACCTTTGAAGACCTTTATGAAAATATTTGGCATGAAAGATGTGAATTTAGTACTAAGAGTTTGGAGTGAATTTACATATTACTCTCGTAGATATAAGACCTGAGGCAGGTTAGACAGAACTTACATTTCACAGGAACATATGCATTTAATTGAAGGTCTTCATACACACCCAGTAGCTATTTCAGATCACGGGCCAGCAATAACTAAAATAAAAACACAGGGTAACGAAATAAAAATGAGACACTGGAATAACAAATGGGTAGTGGAAATTATTCAGTAGCTGTTACAGAAGATATAAATTTCTTCTGAAAATATAGCTAGGGAGTGGGATAAAATTAAAGTGGAGTTTAAAAAGAGGGTGGAAATAAAAGAAAGGGAGATGTAGTTCAGAAGCAACAATAATTATTTAGAGGGACTGACAAATGTTAAATTATTGCAAAATAGGGGGAATCTCACAGAACAAGAAGAGGAGCAACTATAAAATGTTAACAGAAAAAAGGGATTACCTCAATAATATACATGAGTTTAGAAACATTGCTGTTAAGCAACTGTTTTTAATAATAACTGTAGAGCACAAAAAACCTTTTAGCACAACTTTGGCAACATGGAGCCTACAACAAGGAAGTTAATGAGATCTTTAGCGGTATTAGAAATATTTTTGGAAACTCTATGAAAATGTGTATAAAGCAGACATATGGAAATCAAGAAGAAAATGTACAAAAAGAAATGTTTATGGAAGAATTAAATATGCCACAGCTAGAGGCAGATGAGGCTCAATTACTAACAGGATAGGAGGAGATGAGATAAAATGGTGATGTTCATAGGTTCATACTAGGCTATCTGCCCGAGGGCATTTACAAGCCTAGCCCATCGTTTTGTGGCTTACGCCACCCCTTTAGTATGGGGAACTATACCCATTATTTTGCTGTGCCTCTGTCGAGCAGTGACACTGAGGTAATCCCTGGGGTATATCTGCGATCTCCCATCCATTGGTCAAGATTTCTCTTGAACAAGGCCAGCGAGGTGCTCTGCCTCACATGTACCGGGATTTTGTTCCACAGCATAGGGAGTCTTTGGGTGATGAATCTATCCCTCCAGCACGTCCTATTAATAGCCGTGTCGAGGTTTAAGTCTCCGCCCTTGTGGCTCTGACGGATCTAGATTTTTGAGGTGAAGCATATTCATCAAATCTGGGTTTGACATGGCCTTGTATGTTAGGCAAAGGTCACCTCTGAGAAAGCGTGGCGACTGAATAGAGCTGGAGTTCTTTCAGTCGGGCAGCATAGGATAGATTTTGAGACCCTTTATCCTTTTGGTGAGGAACTTTTGTGGCCTCTCCAGCTGCTGCAAGTGTCGGGTCAGATACATTCGAATGGGGCATTGTACTCAATCATTGGTCTGATGAGTGATGAGTAAAGGGAGACTATAACCTCCCTTGATCTAGATGAGAATCCCTTCATGATAAGGTGGGCAATGTAGAAGGTCTTCCTAACTACTTTAGCTACATGGGTGTCGAATGACAGACTACTATCAACCTGGGTCCCCAGGTCCCTGATAACTTCTTCTGTGCTCAGTGGATTGCCACCTATTTGGTAGCTAGGGGTAACCTTGTTTTTCCCGAAGGGTATGACTATGCATTTTTGGCATTTAACTTTAGGCCGTGGCTCTGGCACCAGTTATCCGTTTCTGTGAGACCCTTCTGAAGGATATCTGTGTCAGATGTGTTTTCTACTATGGCGCCCAGTTTGCAGTCATCTGCAAACTTTGTCAGCCATAACCCTCCTGTGTTTGCTTGTACTTCGGAAAAGTAGATGCCAAACAAGAGTGGGCCCAGGACTGAGCCCTGTGGGACACCACTTGTGACAGGCTTTGAATCTGACATGGCGCCAGCAACTCTGACCATGTGGGTTCTGTCACTCAGCCAGTTTGCAACCCATCTTGTGATGTATGGGTTAACATTTAAGCTGATGAGTTTTTCAATGATACCCGAGTGGGGTATTGTATCGAAGGCCTTAGCCAGATCGAGGTAGGCTGTATGGACTGCCTTTCCCTCATCAATGGCTTTGGTGACTGTTTCGAAAAAGTCAACCAAGTTTAAAAGGCATGATCTGCCTTTGACAAAGCCAAACTTGGTTGGATCCAAAGTCTGCAAATTCCATATGTCTTTTTTATGAGGTCCATTATGATCCTCTCCATGGCTTTGCAGATAAGGCTTGTCAAGCTAATGGGCGGTAATTTCCAGGGTCGGTGGAGGCACCGCCTTTGTGAAGTGGGACCACAGTTGCAGTGCGCCACTCCTGGGTATGTATCCAGAGGTAAGACTTTGATTAAACAGCTGTCCTAGCTGTGGGTTTAATTCCTCATTGAGTTCGTGGAGCACACAGCCGGGGACACCATCAGGTCCCATGGATGCTGTGTTTTTGCTTTGGAGAGAGCAGTTCTCACTTGGGCTGGAGATGTTTGGGGGCTGCAATCGTTTGGTATAGATATCTCTCCTTTTGGGGAGGGGAGAAGTTTGCACTGAACCTGTCAGCCAGTATGTTGGCAATGTCTGTAGGATCAGTAATCTTCACATCATTTTGAACTAGTTCTGAGCATATCTGGGAGTTTCCTCCTAGGTTTCTAACATAGCTAAAGAAGGCCTTATGATTGTCTTTTGAGTCTTTAGCTATTTTTCTCTCGAAATTTGCTTTGGATGATTTTATGAGAGCTCTTAGTTTTTTACTTATAGTGATCAAGGGTGTCTTACCTTTTAAGGATTTTGCTCTATCTTGTAGTAGCTTTCTCCTTTTGTTGTAGAGTTTGTTTATGGCTGGGGTCCACCAGACTGGACGCTTGCCTTTGGTACAAAGAGTCTTTGTTTTGCTTGGGATTGCCTTATCCATGCAGTCCTGCAGGTGCTGGTAGAAGGCATTTGTAAGTGATTCAGATGTATAAACAATCCACAGGAAAGTCCTCAGGAACACATGGCATTCTTGTGGAAGGTTGGAACCTAGGAGGGGAAAAAACTTGGTAAAGATCTGATACTCTTTATAATTGACCATACATTGAGAACCATGTTTTTTTATCAGTACATTCTAATTGGGAGACTTTTTTGCTCTAAATTGCATGTAAACTGTACTGTGTTTTGTAGTCCCAAAGGCTGGGGGGATTCTGCAGTAACTGACTGTAGACCTGCTTATGAGAAGTGCCCACTGTCCTACTTAGCAGTGTTGCTGATATTGAAACGCTACAGTTTCAGACATTCATTGGGCATGGCATTTAGTTCAGGAAATGTCTAATGGGTGGCATGATGCCAGGGTAATCCTATGGGCTAGGCTTGTAAAGGCTCCATGTTGGAGTAAAATAATGGTTATGTAGAAATTATCTATTTTGTGAAGAAAATAATTGGTAGATGGGCTCCAATAAGGACAAAATAGTTAAATGGAAAAGAGAAAGTTTTATAGGTTGGTACAGTTGTTTTCATAATAATACAACTAAAAATAAATGAAATAATCGATGACTAATAGTAAAACTAAGGAGATTTGTTGGATGTTCAGAAAAAAAAATGTCATTCAAGAGAAAATACAAAAGACAAAAAAAAATTGAAAGTTTAGTTAAGAGGACTAGGAGTATGAGCTCAAGGCAAGCTTTGTCTTATAGTCCTGAGTTTCATTCCCTAATCCTTCAGTTGCCTACTGTTTAATACTGAGGAAGTCATTTGGCGAAACAAATGCTCTAGGGTTGACCATAAAGAGAAACACTTGTTTCTAATGGCTTCACCTATTCAGCAAGCAAATTGCATTCATTGAGGAAGTTCAGTTTCAAGCTACAACTAAAAGAACACTTTATTAATCGCATCCAGATCTAGTGAGGTCATTGTTCCCCTGTACTCTTCACTTATCAGACCAATGATAGAGTACAATGCCCCATTCGGGATGTATCTCACCCGACATCTGCAGCAATTGGAGAGACCCCAAAAGTTCCTCACCAAAAGGATAAAGGGACTCCAAAATCTGTCATATGCTGCCAGATTGAAAAAGCTCCAGCTCTATTCAGTTGCATACCGTCTGCTCAGAGGTGACATGTGCCTGACATACAAGGCCATGTCCAACCCGGAATTAATGGACATGCTCCACCTCAAAAAATCCAAATCCACTAGAGCAAGCGACTTAAACCTTAGTACGGATATAAATAGGACGTGCTGGAGGGATAGATTTATCACTCAGAGACTCCCTATGCTGTGAAATAAAATCCCGATCCATGTGAGGCAGAGCACCTCGCTGGCTCTGTTCAAGAGAAATCTTGACCTGTGGATGGGAGATCGTAGGTTTATCCCGGGAATCATCTCTAGAGGCACAACAAACTAATGGGCACAGTATTTTTTCATATAAGGGGTGGCGTAAGCCACAAAAATTTGGGCTAGGCTTATAAATGCCTTAGGGCATATAGCCTAGTATAAACCTATGAACTAGCTATGCTCCTGTACTACCCCAGGCTAAACCCTAGCACTGCCAAGTAACCCTTCTCAGTGCCACAACACCTCCTGCTCGTCGAATTGTTTCTTGTATCATTCCTCTCTCTCTCTCTCTCTCTGTGTCTCTCTCTGTGTCTCTCTCTCTCTCTCTCTCTCTCTGTGTGTCTCTCTCTCTCTCTCTCTCTCTCTCTCTCTGTGTCTCTCTCTCTCTCTCTCTTCACCTAAGCTATTTCCTCTCTTAACAACCCCCCCCCCAAAATTTAATTTGATATGAACATGTTAACACATTTGTGTGCAACTATTTCTCCATGTAACTCGTATTGTATTCTGCTATAACTATCATTATTTATATCCACTGTTATTGATAACAGTCTTTACTTTCATAAAATTTTTCTGGAGCTTTTCTCCCTGGGTCTCCACTGAAGACGGGCTCCTGGCCCAGTCGGACATTACCTGGTAATCAAATTAAATGTATGTAAATCTTTCATTACTTTTCAGTGTTTTTACTTCTGTTAAATAGCTATGTTTTTTGAGCAGTTCTCTAAATCTTGGCAGTTTTTGGGGCAGTGTGATAGGAACTTTGGTCTGACAAATCAGCAGTTTGTAGTACTACTTTGAGTTCTGAGTACTACTGCTTCTCAGCTTGTGAAAATTTCTTTTGGGGCATCATTACAGATACTTTTCTGAATATGGTCTTGTTTCTGAAGTTATCACAAATAGTCTGCATTCAACATAACCTGTCTTCTGTTTCTTCTCAGTAGTTTCTGTCTGCTGTATGAATAGCAAACAACATTGGCTGCTTGCATTGCTTTATGGAATCCAACACCTCTTGTTTGCATTTTCATTGAAATCCTACTGTATTCTCACCTTATTCCCCCCTTTTAATGAAAGCCAACTCCTTATACATTATTGTAATAGAGCTTCTGTCCAGACCGCTTATTTTCAGTCTTTCTTGTATTTGAATTTAATTTGCTGGGGTGTAGAAGTAGAGTTGAGCTCATCACTAATTCTGTCGGTGGTATGCCAACTCAATTGTGGTAGAATATTTCTGTTAGAGATTAAGTTCAGTATACATGTCTTCTATGTAGATTCACACTTTCACTTTGTAGTATTGTCGTTAAGTTCTTGACAACCTATATACCTCGCAACTTAAGTTTTAGAATTAGGATAATTAGGGTGAACAGGTAAACTGTTGACACTCCCATGATTTCATCTTCTTTTTAGATCCCTAATTTTCAACTGTGGACAGTTATCTAGTATTACTGCATCTGAAATGCCATGCATTCAAAATGTAGCATCCATTAAGAAGAGGTCCATTTCTTGTAAAGTGATAGCACTACCACCACAGGCATTGAGTTTAGTCAAAGAAACGGACACAAGCTTTGTCTTGCCTTTCTTCCGAAGAAGAAACTGTTGATGTATGCATTTTTGATGTCCTTGACTGAAGTCACTATTCTTAACCAAAGGGCCATCACCGCTGATGTCCACCCAGGGTATCAATGCTTTACCTTTCGAGGATCGTATGTCCAATGTGATCTCAGCTAGCAAGCATAGGGGTATATAGGCAGAAGTATTAGTGTAATTTCTTAGACTATCTTCCTGCCAGTCTGAATATAGGTTGTGTATTCATCAGATTAATTGTCCTTTGGTCATTGGTACTGTTGCTTTGAAATATCAGATAAGTGCCCCTTTGAGGAATTTTCCTTTACATTTTCAACTGTCTTGTTTTACCGGTATTAGATGTCGACTTGGAGGGGAGGTGCAAGTATAGTAGGCAAATCCCATACAGAGCTTGCATACCCAGTGCCTTTTTTGCTTAAGAGCAGAACACTTCTTCAGGGCCTGTGTCATTTGTCAGTCTTTTGTACCCAAGACTTTGTAGTCCCATGTTTCTTCACTCAACACATATCTGGAGACCCAATGTTTGAAACACTTGGCTGACCCCAGGATGGTGGCTCCCGCTTCCCTCGACATACCTCCAATCCTTAAGAAAAAGCTTAAACAGCCCAGACCAGAGCTGTCGGATTTTTTCTGATTCCAACATACCTAATGAGGTTTCAAAACCTATGTTATGTCCCACTTCACCTCATATGCCTTCTGCAGTGACCCTGCTGGAGGCAGGTTTGGAAGCCTTATGACTGAAGAATCCATGGAGAAATGTGAACTGAGAATTACTATCTCTGAGGGTCCTGAGGGCATCCCCCCGATACCCATTATGGAAGAGGTCACAGGTGAACTAATCCTGGTATGTCTGGATCAGAACCACCACGTTTGGTGCAGGTGGACATCACACCAAAAAATAAATGGAAAAAAAAAACTTGGCATGTATCTCCTCTTTACCCTCTAGGGAGAAGTAATGGATAAACGTCTCTCAGGGTCTGCTGTAGGCTATTTTGGCACTGAAGCCTCTTTCCTTTTCTTACCAACCCTGTCTTCCCCATTGTTGTGGTTTCATCTTTCTCTGAAGATGAGGAGTTTTCTGATTCTGATTATTCCCTGGCCTACTCTTCTGAGTCTCCTCTCCTGGCCAAGTCTCTTCTGATGAGGAGAACTTAACCTTCTTTTAGGGAGACTACTTTAACCATGATGAAACATTTTTGAGTGGGAATCTAGGCAGATCATAGAGGTCCAGAAAATATAATATAACCTCTTGAAAATGGGCACTCCAGCCCATTCCCCCAGTTCTTGAGTCTTTGTTGGCCGGTTTTCAGTCCACTTCAGCTGTCCCAGACTTGCAGCCTCATGCCCCTAAAAGGTCTGTCAGATTTTATAAGGTCACAGATTATCTTAAATTCATGTTTAAAAACCCTGTAGCAGACCCCTCTGCAATGTTGCTTCTGATAAACCTTCAAAACTCTTTCCTAATGTCAATGCCCTCTCTTCTGACAAAGATAGCAGGGCTATGGAAAGATTGGGGGGGGGGGGAATTACTTCTCTGCCTTCGTATTTAAAGGCTGTTAATTACCAAACCCAGACTACCAATTATTTGATATCTATCATCCATTTACAAAAGTTAGTGGTGGATCCACGGGGACCTGACCCTAAACAGTATATGCTTTCCTTGTATATTTAGGCTACCAAGGTAGCCAGATATAGCATTGTGTAGCTATGATGCTGTAGAGGCTTTGTCCATGGCAGCTGCTTCTGGCTTTATCGTCACAGGTATTATGGGTGGTTATACAGTCAACTCTTGCCTCGTGACTGTAAAGCAAAAGTTGTGGGTTCTCCTTTAGACCAGAATCTCTTGTTTCACCCACAAGCGGGTAACCTTTTCAAAACCCTTTGGGAACAGGATAAAACAGTGAAGGACTGTAGACGGCTTCTGCTAACTTCTGTACATGGGTACCAGAGGAATTATCCAACCAAAACCACCTCCTTTGCCATAAGGGATCCTATACCTAGTCAGAAACACAGGAATACCCTCAAGAAGAAGATTACCAGAAAAAACACGGAGAGATTCCTCCCCTTGGGGGGGGGGGGGCTTCTTTTGGGGAAAAATCTTTGTGACTACCTACAGACTCTTTCTGTCTCTCCGGCCCTCAGCTCTGCTCCTCACAAAAAGGCTTACCCAATCTATTGCTACCTGGGAAAAGATTGCCACAAACCAATAGGTTCTTTCTGTTATAAAAAGAGCTATTCCATGTCTTGGGTGGAGATTCCACCATTAAATGTCTTGTCTCCCCCTCCAGGCGACCAGATCTGTCTGCTTCCACTCGTTCTACAAGAATTACAAGCACAAGGCACAGAGAACTGGTGCCCAAAGATCCAGTAGAGAAGGAGTTTTACTCTAGACACTTCCTAGTGCCAAGAAAATAAGGGCAGTAGAGACCCATATATGATCTATCCTTATTAAACACTTCCCTAAAAGTGCCAACCTTCAAGATATTTTTATTACATGCCTGCCTTTCATATTCATATCCATCAGGCTTTTCTGGTATCTTTAGATCTAAAATATGCACATCTCCACATAACAGTTTGAACCCCCCCCCCCAGGAGATTCTGTAGGTTTTGTTCTGGTTCTTCTCACTTTTACTGCTTTGTCTTTTGGGCTCTCCACAGCCCTAAGAGTTTCCACAAAGTGTCTGGTGCTAATGATTGCCTTCTGTCAAATCTTGGGAATTCCAGATTTTTCCCTGCTTAGATCAGTTGATCTAAGCTGCCTTGCCACAGATTCTTCTACAGCACCTCCAGTTCACCTTCAACCTCCTCACACAATTGGGTTTCATAGTCCTCTAAATGTCCTTACAGCCAACTCGAGACCTATTTTTTTCTGGGTTGCAAACTGGATACAAAAATGCACAGGCCTACTTTTACAGGAAAAAGTGCAGAGCATGACAAACTGCTTTTACAGCCTTGCCCCCTCAGCCAATGCTCGGCCAGGAAGATTTCATGGCAGCTATTATTTCAGTACTTCCTCTAGCCAAACTGCAAAGATGGAAAATCCCTTTGGCTCCTGAAAGCAGTGTGGTCCCAACATTCTCACCCTTTAGACTCGATGATTCCTCCATTATCTTGCCTCAAAAGAGAACACTTGTGGAAGGACCAGGGGACACTTGATCCAGGACTTCCCTTCACTCCTTCTGCCCCATTTCAGGAAGTGTACTCAGATGCCTTGGTCGAGACATGGGGGAGCCTGGACAGGAACCCACCAAATACAGGACAGGTGGCAGCCACAACTGTTAAAGAAGCACATCAACTTAAAGGAAATGTGGGTCGACAGCCACGATCTTAAAGTTTTCTCTCATGTCTGGAAACCAGGTCCCCTACAAATGTTCACAGACACCACAATTGTATAGTACATAAGCAAGGAAACCTGGTCATACCAACTGTGCATAGTGGCACAGAGAACCTGGGACCTTGCTACCCAGAACAGTATTTTGCTCCTAGCTACATAACCTTCATCAGAAGACAATGTGTTGGCAGATATACATTAAGCAGGATCTTGGAGGAACTTCAAGCATGGACATCGAAGAAACAGGTTTTCATGGGCATCCTTCAGTGTTTGGATACACCTCCAGATAGACATGTTTACCTAAAAAAACTGGCTGCCCCCCCTATTTTGCACAAGAGGTCTTTGCCCCAGAGTCAGGAGGGCAAATGCTTTCTTTTTTCAGTGGATGGGGAAATTCCTCCATGTCCGCCACCAGTACCTCTCATTTCAAGAGTTCTAAAGGCGGTAAAAGAAAAAGCAAAACGTTTACTGGTGGCCCCCTTTTGAAAGACAGTGATTTCCTCCTCTTTTTCATCTAGCTATGTGCTACTAGCTGCCATTTTAAGCAGATCTCATCAAACAGCAGAAAGGGTCTCTACTACACCTCAACCTGTCCTTTCTAAACCTTACTCTGTGGATGATAGGATTCTAATACCTTACAGGCACTATTTCTCTGAGGATATGATACATGTTCCCCAAGAAGGCAGAAGACCTATCACTAGAAAATCATACGTAGCCAAGTGGAGGAAATTTTCAATTTTGGTACCATATGAATGTACAGGGCACCAACAGTTCAGAGGGTATGTTCCATATTGAAACATCTTTGTGAGCTCATATATACAGGACCGGCCTATTCTTCAATCAAAGCCCATCTGTTGGGCAACTCTGCTTGTTTACTTTTCAGTCCCCCACTTAGGTCTAGACCTCAGGTCAAGCTGTTCCTTTAAAGAGGTCTGCATCTTAACTTACCATCTCTCCTTTTGAACCAGCAGCATCAGCAAATCTCAGATTCTGCACCTGGAAAGATATTCTTCTGGATCTCGCTTCAGCCAGGAGAGTTTGAGCTTCTGGCAGTCCTGACCATTCTCCTCTTTCTTTTTCTTCACAAGGATAGGGTGACTCTGAACGCTAAACCTTCATTCATGCCCAAAGTAGTAAATGAGCAGTCTCTCAATCGGGCCATAATCTTTCCAACTTTCTTTCCCAGTCCACAGAATAGAGAGGAAGGGCTCTCTCTAGATATTTGGAGATGGGTATGATTCTGTCTGAAAAAAAAAAAAACAAAGAAAGTAAACCCATTCAAAAGTCTGAACAAATGTTTGTCTCTTTCATTGATTTAACCGTAGCAAGCTAGATCTCAAGTCCATCTCCTTTTGTTATTCTCTGCCTGGCCATTCTTTGCCCTCAGGTGGTATCCTCTCTGGGGCCTTTTACAAAGAGCTGGATACCAAGGTCATACTGGAAGTGGCCACCTGGTCTTCTGTATACATCTTCACTAAACACTACAGGATTGATGCATTTTCAAGGTCTAGAGCTGTCTTCACTAGGCTGGTCCATTCTGACCTCTTGTATAACTTTGCTGCCTTTTAGCCAAACACCTTTACTTTCCTTTCAGCTTTTGTGAATCTCCCGTTAAGAATACTGCAACATTGGTTTTGGTCAGGACATAATACAGTTGTATAAGAATTTATCATAACAGTAATGTACTACTGATCACTGTTACAGTATTCATTCTCACCCTCTTTCCAATCTATGGCTATTTCTACTAATGCTGTCCTGTCAACCTCTGTTCCTACCCTATGGACAATGTCCTAGTGCTTCCTCACCATTTTATACTATGGTCCTTCTAGTTGACTACTTCTTTCTCGGGGTCTTTAGGCCACTGGCTTGGAGATGGTCTGAGGAATTGCACTCTTATATCTGCCTATATATCCCTTTGTTTGCAACCTGAGGTCCCATGTCAGATATACAATCCTAGGAAGGTAAAATTTTTCTACCCTGGGTGAATGTCAGTGGTGATAACTCTTTGGTTAAGAATACTGCAACAGTGATTAGCAGGACTGTTTACAGTTATGGTAAGTTCTAGCACAATTGTACTATGCTTGTTTTAGGTATGCGAACAAATTTTTTTATAGGCTTTCCCTTATTGGAAAATGTTTCTACTAACTACTTTTGTCAGTGTTGGAGACCCGTCTATATCTCTTTGCCTGAATCTTCTGCCTTCATTTGACAGCACATGTACAGCTTAGTTTGGGGAAAATGCACAGTGCCTCTGCTGTGCATTTTTGTTTTCCATAACTCGCAGGCAGCAGCTGTTCAAAGTTTCAGTTGCATTTACTGTTCCCAAATCAGGTAGTCAGTCTGGTGAGTCAGCTGCCCCTTCCTTTTAATACTGGATGACAACAGCCTGTGTTTCAGAAAAGTGGTGTTTTCATTTCTCTACTTTTCCTAGTTGCATTTACTGTTTCCAAATCAGGTAGTCAGTCTGGTGAGTCAGCTGCCCCTTCCTTTTAATACTGGATGAGAACAGCCTGTGTTTCAGAAAAGTGGTGTTTTCATTTCTCTGCTTTTCCTAAAATCAAGCTTTAGGTGATTTCACTGCAGTGTTCATACTGTTGTACCTACTTTTGTACAGAACCAGAACTGTAGGTTCTTCAAGCCCTCTGCTTGTAAATTTGTTTTGAGACTACTGTTGACTGTAATGACTCTGATAAAGTTCCAGCAGTTGAAATAGTGAAATCTCCTGTTTCTAAAGTTAGCATGGTTCTTTTGTCTGTAGTCGTCAAGCCCTATACTCCTTCTCACTGTATTTATTGGTTATGATAACTTGGCAAAAATATTCTAAATTTTCAAAGTTAGTGATCCTGAGCCACTTCTTCCATCCTGTCTGACCTGAGGCACTGGGAAGTTTACTTATTTTCTATCTGGAACTTATTTTTTGCTATTGTTTTCGCCTGCTTTCGTGATGTTTGTCACCGGCTCATATTTTTCCACATTTGATGCTGGTCATGTCTCTTTACATATTTCTGTGGTGCCATTCAAACCTTTTTTGAATCCAGTACTTGTGGCATCTAAATTGGCATCATAGTCACTGCCGATGTCTTAACTTTAATTCCACTAATCTAGTAGTCGTCCTCCTGATTTGATATCAGTAACGTTGTTACAAATAACATTTTTTCATTGACAGACCTTTCGGGCATAGCTCCCCTGGATTGGTATTGCCCTTGTCAGGGCCAACTCTGTTTTGGCACCAGGTCCTTGGAGCCCTTATTTCTCCACTGTCTGATGCCTCTGTCTTCGGCGGTGTTGCAGCTAGCATTGGCAGCTAGTATTCTATTATAGGTCTTAGGGATGTTCTTTTCCAGCTCTATGCATTTCCGCATATCTATCCATAAAGGTTTTTCGCTCCATTTATAAGGTTAGTATACTTGTCTTACTTGTTGGGCTCTTGGGAAGACCAAACATAACAAATTGCTGTTAGATACCCTAGTAAAGTGTTTGGTGGGTGAAAGTCCATTATCTTCTGTCATGCCTTGGACATTTGTTGGAATATTAGTACTGTGTGCAAGAGAAAGGATGTTGGCTTTCCAAACTAACTCCTTCCTATAGAGAAGGCTTCAGAAGGCCTGTTTCTTCATTCTGCAGTCCATGTGGTCATTTTTTGGTTTGGAGATGATAATACTTCTATTCCAAAGTAGGTCTACTATGTCTTAGGCCCTTTGGCGAATTAGTTTGCACAGAAATTTCTAACGCTGCAACTCTGGAAAATCCAGCTGTACTCTTCTAGACACACTGTTGAAAAGAGATTGGACTACTTTGGGAAGCCTGTTTGCATCTGCCACCTCATTATTTTGGGAGTTGAACTACTTTTCACACATGGCACATTAGAGGGTCTTTGTGTCTGAAATATAATGTGTATTATTTTGTAATAGTAATCTGCCCTTTCTGTCAAGTCTAATGATGTTATGTTAACTGACACTTAAAGATGATGTCATTACTGTGACACCAGGTGTGTATTTGTGCTAGAACATCTTGTAGAACTTCAGCATTTCACATTGAAGTGTTACTCAGTTGTTAGTCCTCAGTATGTGTTTATTCTTGTCCCTTTTCCCTCTTCATGTTTTGAGAATAGTCCAGGAAAAAAGTGATCTCCGTATCCTTCCCTGTGGCAATTTGAAGATAACCCATTTAGGAAAAAATACATACCCCACATCACAGTGTGTTGCATCTTGTTGTGTAAGCAATGTTTTAACCATTGAATTACATTTGTACTATCATTTTAATGTTTTTGATTTCTCTGCTGTTTCATTATGTAGAATAGTGTCATAAGATTTAGCATGGTCAAGATGAGCAGTATGCCCTGTCAACCATTCAAGTGCTGTTGTCACCTCTTCAAAGAGTAGCATAAAATTCAAAAGACAAAATATTTCCTTCCCTTTAACTAATTCATACTGCCCTGTAGCTAACGAAAGCATGTCCCTTGTGTCAGTAAGCTCCATTACATGTAGAATACTGGTTGGGCTAATTGGGTCTTTAATTGTCTGGGACAGATGACCAATTTGTGAATTGGGGGCACTGAAGCCCACCTTCATGGGTCAAGGTCATGTCAACATCCAAACTGTTTGCTTAACAGAACTGACAGATGTTTAGCTAGGTTTTCCTTAATTCTGTGTAGAAACCACCAGGTGTTGGCTCGTCTCATGGGACTTAAACTGCTGCCACAAGTAAAATTAAAAATGTATAATGTGTGTAATTGAAATAGCCCCCTTGCCTCTAGCACCATGACCTATTTATTTGCTTGCTGTGGAGTTTATATAGTTTTTTTGAACAAGGGCCGCCTGAAGCTTTATCACTTCACTGTTAATTGACATGTAACATTTGCAACACCTTTTTTTTCCTTTTATGTTTTTGATATAATTTATTAATACTTTCAACCTTTAGAGTTCCTCGTTTGATTTGGAAGATACAAGGATCAAACCTAACCAAACATGACCATTTTCATGGCACATTTCTAGGCCTTAGTGTCCCGATGGAGAGTAGCCAGCTGCTGGCAACTAATACTAGAAAACCAGACTCCTCAGATCTGTTATGCATCAGTCCATTAATGAAAGTTAATCCTTAAGCACATCAGTAAAAACATGGAGTAAGGACTTTTGTTTTTAATCTGGCACACCCTCAACAGGTCCATAAACACTAGTTAGCTAACAACTTTTTATAGTGTCACCAGTTCAAGGTAGATGGTGTGGTGTGAGCAGTCTACCTGGATTGACTGCTTTTTGAAATGTTAAAAGCCTTTATGTCTTCTCACATTGAAAATGTGAAAGTACATAAAAGTTTAAAAGGTCCATTGTCTAGACTTCCAAGATGGATGCACACTGAATAAACAGCTTAATTTAAAAAGTTGGATAAAGAAAGCCATTGAATTTGTCTTTTTGGATAAATTTTAGTAACTGGCTAGTTATGCACTGCCTGGATGCCAGTCAAAATGAAATTCAGAGAACTTTAAAGAAAAGCAATCACAAGAGGCGAGATGAAAACACTACCTGGGAAGAATCTGCAGCTGTTCAGTAAAGCAGTGCAGCAATTTCTAGGGTAAATAACTGGGCTAGACTAGACAGAAATTATATTTCACAGGAACACGTGCATTTGACCGCTTTGACTGCCATCCAATAGTTATTTCAGACCATGTGCCAGTAACAGCTAAGATATAAATGCATGGCAGTGAAGCAAAAATGAGACACTGGCACTTACCCACCTACCTGTTAAAAAGAGAGGAATTTAAGGAATGGTGAGTGGAAAGTTTTATAAAGGAAGATTAGAAATTTCTTCAAAAGTTGTTATAGCTAGTGAGTGGGATAAAATGAAGCTGAAGTTTAAAATAGAGTGGAAATATTTTTTAACTGTTCTGTTTTCTTTTAACAGGAATTATTTAGATGGGATGACAAAGGTTAAAGTATTGCAAATTTGGGGGAATTTTACAGAAGAGGCAGCTGTAGAGCCCTTAAAAGAAAATAAGTAAGAATTTGGAATAATATGCATGAGTTTAGAAAGATTACTGTTGAGCAGCTGTTTTTGATGATGACTGTAGAGGACAAAAACTTTTAGCACAACAACTTGGGAACAAAAAGTAGATAGGGTTGTTTCCAAACTTAGGGAGCCTATAACAAGAAAAAATAACCAGAGATTATTTAGAGTTATCTGAGAGATTTTGGAAATGTTAGAAAAATTTGTATAAAGCAGAGAAATGTGGAAATCTAGAAAAAGCACTAATGGAAATATTTCAGAAAGACTCTAGTATGCCAAGGTTAGAGGTAGCTGAGGCTCAACAATTAACAGGTAACACGGGAGGAGATGAGATTAATACTGTGATGTACAATCAATCAGCAGGAAATTTCCAGGAATATATGGTATTCTTGTGGATGTTTGTAAGCTAGAAGCAGGTTTTATATAACAGATGTGAAGTTTTCCTATTTCGCCTTCATTCTTAACTGATGGATTCGGAGCCGATCCTCTGTTCCGACTCAGTCGGATTTACAAGCTCGAGGTCTTCATCTAGCTTGAGGCTAATTCCCTATCCCATGATGCCCTAGTGTGCTTTCCCAGATCTCGTTTGCCGTGGAAAGAGATTGAGCATTGTTCAACTGGCTCAGGCTAAGTGACAAACTTTTTCAGCTTTTTTCTACACTTTTCTTTTAATATTTTTCATAGAAATCTTAGAGTAGCGTTTTCATAGTGTACGGATAATTGTACTAGTATATTTTCTTAGTTTCGCTTTAGTCTTGAAGGTCTGTTGTTTTTAGGCCTACCCTTACCCTATCCCACTTCATAGTTTTTTTATAGGAGTGTGTTACTGTTTAGATATTTAGATACTTTGGTATTTAGTGTGGAGTGTTAAAATTAGTACATAGACAGTAGTTTTAAGGATAGCCTGGGTTTTTTTTTTTTTTTTTTTTTTTTTTTTTTAAAAGAGGGCTCCTTATACTTAGAATCTTAGGTGACTTAGACTGTTGTTCCTTTTTGATGGTATGGAACCAAAGATTGTTTGCTGTATGTTTTTTACCTTTCGGGTTAGTGTTTAATAGTTTACCCTTTCTTTAAATTAGAGGTTTCAAGACTGCTTAGTTCTTTAAAATATCAACTAACAGACAAAAGAAACAAAACCTTCGGGTTTTAAGAAATGCCTCAAGTGTGGGCAAAAAGATGTCCTTAACAGACAGACATACAGAGTGTGTATACTGCTTGGATGCCATTCATCTACACAACTCTTGTGCTATATGTCATTCTTTTAGTGCAAGAGTCCTTTATGAGAGGAAAAATAAGTTGATTTTAAAGTGACTCCTTAAGAATAGTTTCACTGAAGCCTTGGAAAAAGGTCAAAGCTCCAAAGAGAAAGTCAGGTCCCCTTCCAATGATCATTCTAAATCCTCCAAGAGATCTTCTACTTCCGAAGAGTCTGAACCAGCAAAAAAGACTCCGAGAATGTCTGTAACAACTTTCAAAAGAAATTGCACCAGACAAGTCTATAACCTCGGCTCCAGTGGTTTCGGAGCCATTGTTTTTGTCAGTAAGGAGCCGGTCCCTAATATTGGATCTGGTATCTCCTACCTTGCATTCATCAATCCCTACAAATGTCAGCTTCACCGGCATCGTCCAGATCCTCTAGTAATCCTTGAACCACACAATCCACATCAAAGTCGGAGAGGCTCCTAAAGACACTGGCATTGGCTAAACTTTTATCGGAACCAACTGTTTCTGCCCCTTCTACCTCTATTCCTCCTCTGACCTGAGCCATGGTTTCGGAGCTGGAAAGGTTGGTACCGATGGTGATAGGATTGTCTGAGCCAAGACCTGCCCCAGGATCTTCTGCTGTGACTGCGCTGACTTCCTCAGTGCCGTCCGAGGAGTCTGGGAGCCGACACTCTCACCGGTCAGCTCCTGGGGGATGAGTGGAGCTGATCTTTTGTCAGATCAGACTCTTCCTCTGAGCTTCGGCTCGCGTGAGCTTCGCTCCTACCCCTGCCTCAGAGCCTCCCCCTGTGGTGCTGGGGGTTTTTCTTGGTTCCTCAGAGCTGGAACCTCCTTTGGCTCATGGGAGGTGAGGCCTTTGAGGTGATAAGAGCCCTGTCTTTGGAGTAGGTTTCACCTACGGTTACTCCTATTTGTCCCTTACAGCTCTGGTGTCTGTCTCAGCCAACCCAACTCCACAAGTGCGCAGAGATAAAGATCTTCAGGAAACCCCAGTGAGTTGACCTTTATTTTCTGAGACCTCTCTAGAATACACTTTTGAGGGGGGTCCTCGAAAGGCAACTTGCAAGAGGAAACATTTGGACTCCCCCCCCCCCCCCCCCCCAGGAGTCAGTTACATCTGGCATGGACCTGGATGAATCAGAAGGGTCCCCAAGAGGACCCTCTGAGGATGTCTCTTTCGCAGACATCCTAGAGGTCCTAAAACAGAGAGGCGACTGGAAGCCCAAAAGGGAGTCTTGAATATTTGTCAATGATAATAAGCAAATATCGATTGTGTGTTGTGGAAGGAAGAGGTCCCTTAAAACCTATGCACAATCTCCCGAAAGAGTGGGTAGCATTTACAAGCATGGTATTTGTAGGATGGTGAAAGCATGGCTTTACTTCTGCACCTACAGAACAGTTTGGGGTTATGCTTCGTACCTCCTTGAGAAAAATGGAAAATTCTGGGATCTTATAAAATGCATCAAACGGGCAACACCAGGATGACCCAATGAGTCATGTAAAAACCTTCAGTCAACAAGAGAGGGGAATGAGCTCGAACACATACGGGATGAGGCATCAGCAGTGAGATTCTCCTTCCCAGGCTGATTAAATTACATCAAAGTGAAAAGTGAAAGCTCGACTGTCCAGTGTTGCATTTTATCATTCTTTCTTTCCTCTCTGTTGATTGTTGTACATAAAGGTGACTGATCATTGGTCAGGAACAAGCTTAAAATGATTTCCCGGAAGGAAGTGCATCCACTTTAAATGTGATTCGACTTCTGCTTATGCTTTCTTCTCAACAGCTAAATTGTGCCTCTTGAATGGTGACAGTGTCCTGGAGAAAAAGGCCACAGGCCTTCCTTGCTGGTTTAGTGTGGCAGCAATGGCTATTTCCAAAGCGTCTGCCTCCACTACCACTGGGACATTGTAGACCATAGAGATAGCATTCTCGAGCTCCTTTTTAAGAATCTGAAAAGTATCCACCACAGCTTTAGGCAGCAGGAGGGTTGCGTACAAGAGGGTGAATTTTATCCAAAAACTACAATATCCACTGTGAATAGTAGGCAAAGATCCTCACTACTCTTCATTGAGACCTGAGATCTCGAGGGTATGAGTCTGGCTAGATTACCCCCTTAGATTAGATCGTAGCCCATTAGCTTGATTTTGGTAATTGCGGTTATGCTGCTGTTGTCATTGAACGTTAGACCATATAGTTTGGCAGCTTCATGAAATCTCTGCAAGATGTTTATCGTGTTACACTGCTGCAGTCATCGCACTTGGGGTTATCCTGCCATTAGGCGGTCCCGCAGTCAGCCAGAGTTCCAAAGTCTTGGTCCGGCGTCGGTTGCTGTCACTTCTTCCCTGACATCAGTGCGGCAGGGGTATACAAGAGTCATCCAATACCATTTTCTTCAGTCTTTCTTGTCGCGCGGCGCCCGAAGCAGAAGCAGTTCGCAAGTGCCGGTCGGCTGACTCCTGAGATTTTCAAATCGAATTTCAGACCGACGTCTTCAATAAAGCTAAGTACCCCATTGGGGAACGTTTTCTTGCCTCAGTCCGATGTCAGAAAAAGCTAACAATTGCATTTCTTGTGGGAAGCAAATACCTCATAAGGACTTTCATTCTTATTGTATTCCTTGCCTAGGCCCAGACCACAACGTCACAGGTTGTCTGTTTTGTGCTAGGTTTAATAAACAAACTATCAAACGTCTATTTGATTTCGCCCGACATTACTTTGGTAGGAAATTTAATTATACCATGCCGTCGGAGCAACCGACGACTGACATGCATAAAAAACGCAAGGATAAGGACGGGCAGCCTAGAACCAAACCAGACTCTGAGGCCTCTGCTGGGCCTGTCGCCGGTTCTCCGGTTTTCTGTGAGGCGCCTACGCAGCCCCTGACGACCGCTGATTTAGAACCCCAGACTTCTTCTGATTCACAAGTGGAGAGTACTAGGCCACCGCAGCCTTCTTCTTTAGGCCCTTCCGAATTTAGAGCAGAAGGAGATTCCGGTGCAGTAGAAATGCCTTTGGTTGTTGCTGAAGGTGTCTTCAGACCGACTACACTCACCATTAAATCTTATGCTAAGCTAAAATCTCCATTAAAACCAAAAAAGACTATACATCGGTCTCCAGTACAAGGCCCCATGCCTAAGAAACAGATACTGAAGATTTAATTACCCTAATCAGGGGTTCCCATCCCCCTCCTGATAAAAGGCCAAGACAAGAGGAGGATTATGCTTCCTCTGACCAGGTTTCAATTTCCTCAGATTCTTCTGAGGAACAGGAATACTCCTTTCCCCCTTATGAAGATTCTGATGCTGAAGAATCTATTCCCTCAGCATCTCCTCCAGAAGACTACTCCTTTGGGGAAACTTTACATACCATGAGGGAACATTTCCACTGGGAAGGCCAGGATTACTCTGATTCTAAGAAAAGGCTCAGAGTTCCTTTTACTACCCCAGCACAGACCACTTGCTATCCCTCCCGTGTTAGACATTGTGGATGATGTTTACTTAGAATCTAGTCTTAACCCAGACTCTCTACCTCCTGCTCCAGCCAAACCAGACAGATACTACAGAGTCCCTAACTCACACAAATTCCTATATAAAAGCCCCGTCGCTGACCCAGAAACAATTTCCCAGGGTCCCAAAGGGGTTAAGGCCTCTATTGCTAAAAATCCTGTACCCTCTGAAAGGGATTCCAGAGCACTAGATAGGTGGGGAAAGAAGGTATACACCTCAGCTACTCCTAGCTATGAGAGCCTTAAATTGCCAGTTTCACATGCTGAAATATCAGCAATTCCTAATGTCCCAATTTAAAACAAAAAATGAGCACACATTCAGAGCAGCCTGATTTCAAGGAAATGCAGGATCTGTTACATGCAGCTGAACAGGTGGGCAAACATACTTTACAATGTGGATTTGATTCATTGGAAGCTTCCTGTAGAGCAGCAGTGACTGGGTCTGTCATACGTAGACATGCTTGGTTAAAAGAACAAACCCTGCCTGATCATGTTAAAGCAAAGTTATTGGATGCACCTTTACAGCAGGATGTTTTATTTGGTGTAAAAGCAGAAGAGGTTTTAAAGAAAATGGAGGATGAGGCAAAATCTATGCAGACGGTCAAGGATTTTTTACAGGTTCAACCCCCTCGTTTCAGCAGAAATTGGCCAACAGAAAACTGGCCCTTTCCAGCATCTGACAGACCACAGAGGGGCAAATACAGACGCCCAAGGGGCAGAGGTCCGTCACAAGGCCCTTACAAACCACGCCAATGGAGTGCCCCTACCCAGAAAGGAGGAGAAGACAGGCCCCAAGCTAACAGAAGACAAACACAATGACTTAACCCTCAGACTGCCAAACAAATCTCTCTTGGCAGCTCCCTTGGGAGGAAAATTAGCACTTTTTGCAGACAACTGGCACATCATCACAAAAGACAAATGGGTCCTAAACATTGTTTCACAAGGATACAGATTCCACTTTCACACCTTGCCAAGGATAAGAGGAATGCCAAACCTGCCACCAAATCAATGGGCGGAGGCACAAAAATAAATTACAGCTCTCATGGACATGAGAGCCGTTCAACAGGTACCTACACAGGAGCAAGGACAAGGATTTTACTCAAGACTCTTTTTCTATTCTCCAGAAAGGACAAAGCCTGGAGACCCATTCTGGACCTTTCAATTCTAAACACCTACCTCCTAGTACCCAAATTCAAGATGCTAACGCTACAGCAGCTTCTTCCCATGCTGGGCAAGAAGGCTTGGCTAGTAACGTTGGATCTCATACTTGCATGTCCCTATCAGACAAAATTGCAGAAGATACCTCCGTTTCATTGCAGGTTCAACTCATTATCAATTCTCTGCACTGCCCTTTGGCTTATCTACTGCGTCCAGGGTCTTCACAAAATGCCTGGCACCAGTAATTGCATACTGCAGACAAAGAGGAATTCAAATATACCCATACCTGGGTGACTGCCTTATTCAAGCAGAAAGCAAGGACATTCTTTTAAAGCATCTGGCGTTTGTCAAACACCTTTTAAGTTGCCTAGGGTACACAGTAAACGAAAAGAAATCAAAACTAGTGCCCTCACAGAACAGAACATTCCTGAGTGCCAGCTTGAATACAACGGCCCAGATGACTTATCTCATGCCAGACCAGCAACAACAGCTGACTCAATACTTCAAAATGATGGCAAAAAAGACCCAACTCCCTGCAAGAAAAATTCTGCAGGCTTTGGGATTCATGGCATCTTGCATACTTCTAATACCATTTGCAAAACTGCATATGAGGAAATTACAATGGTACCTGAAGAGCGTATGGACACAGCACAGCCACAGCTTGGAAACCATGATACCACTCATTCCCTGCCTTCACCAGGAGTTTCTATGGTGGGCACAGGCATGTCACCTCAACAAGGGTAAGCCTTTTACCTTGTCCACAGCCAGGCAAACTATAACAACAGATGCATCTGATTATGCCTAGGGAGCACACATGGCAAGACAGTGCATTCAGGGCAAATGGTATACAGATCCAAAGGCATCTGCATATCAATCAAAAAGAAATGCTAGCCGTACAGAATGCCCTAACAGCTTTCAAGGACCTCTTACATCCAGGACAATTCCTAATAAAGACGGACAATACCACAGTAATGTGGTACATAAGCAAGGGGGCACACACTCCTACCCCCTGTGCAGGCAAACAATGACCTTGTGGAACACAGCACTGACTTATCAAGTTCAACTACAAGCACAATTCCTGCCAGGAAAGAAAAACACATTGGCAGATGACCTAAGCAGAAACATCCATGGATCCCCACGAGTGGAAACTGGATCCACAAGTATTTGCAATGATAAAATGGGGACGCCCAGACATAGATCTGTTTGCCAACCCCCAAAACTACCAACTTTGGAAATTTTGCACAAGGACATTCCACCCACTAGCTTGGAAAGTGGACGCCCTCTCATTCAGTTGGAAAACATTAACAGTGTATGCCTTTCCTCCACTGCCTCTTCTAGGAAAGGTGCTGCTGAAAGTCAGATTAGAGAGGCCACAAATGATACTCATTGCTCCAGACTGGCCACGCCAGCACTGGTACCCAATACTAAGGAACATGGCCCACGGCCCACCATGGATTTTACCCCAAATTCCTCACCTACTCCCTCAGCAAAACAGATTCTACACAGCCAGCTCAAGACTTTTAAATCTGGCTGCATGGCAAATTACCTAAACACCCAGACAACACCTCTATCTAAAGCTGTTATGGATGTCATTCTGGAGGCCAGGGGACCCAGCACCAGGAAAGCCTATTCAGACAAATGGAAAAATTTTGCGCCTGGAGCCAGTCTAAAGGCCAAAATCCCCTTGCTCCAAACATTCCTCAGATTCTACAATATTTAACTGAGATGTTGCACAAAGGACTTTCTTTTTTATCTATTAAGATCCACGCCTCAGCGATTTCAGCTCACTACAACACGGATCCTCCTTTTATTTTCACATCCACTCCTAAGACAGCACCTCAGAGAGACTAAGAACATAAGACTGCCCAGGAGAGCACCAACACCAACTTGGGACCTCAGCTTTGTTCTGGAAAAGCTTACACTACCGCCCTTTGAACCAGCTATTTCAGCTGATTTAAAGTTTCTATCATGGAAAACTGCCCTGCTACTAGCAATACCTTCAGCTAGAAGAGTCTGAGTTACAGGCCCTAATGGCAGTGGAGCCTTTCATCATTTTTCATCAATACAGAGTCGCTCTATGGACTAACCCTTCCTTTATGCCAAAGGTGGTATCCAGTGTGGCCCTAAACAAAACCATTCATTTACCCACCTTTTTCCCAAACCCCCAGAACAAAGGAGAAAGACTCCTGCACTCTTTGGACATTCACAGGGAATTGCGTTACTACTTGGATAAAACTAGGCTTTCAGAAAATCTGACCAGCTCTTTGTATCTTATGCTGCAGGATGCTGCAGTATCTTATGCTGCAGGATGCTGCAGGATCACAAGGAAAAGCTATCTCAGAACAGACCATTTCAAAATGGATAGGACATTGTATACGTTTCTGTTACACACATCATGGGGAAACTGGTAGCTGCTAGCATTAGGTCCCACTCCACCAAGGCTACAGCAACATCAACAGCCTTACTCAGGGGGGTACCAACCAAGGATATTTTGGAAGCTGCAACTTGGACTTCAATGCACACCTTCACCAAGCACTATCACTTAACTTTATACTCCAAGACTAGAGCTGGCTTTGCCACTGCAGTTCTGCAGGGCCTACTAGCTTCTCCAAACCCTGTTCTCCACCACCCATCCTTAACTTTGAGATTCATCCCAAGTGTGATGACTGCAGCAGTGTAACACTATGAACATAGTACAGTTTTGTACCTACCATAAATGTAGATGTTAGTGTTCACACTGCTGCAGTCCAGGTTACCCTCCCTCCATCCCCTCTGAACTAGCTGAACCTATCTATACCTTTCTATCTGATGCAACCTTTGTGGTATATTTGCTTGTAACTGAAGGTATTCTTGGGATTTTCTGTACATTGTTTTATTGGCAATATGTATTGCCCACCTACTGGGGGGCACCTGACATCTGGGGCAAGAAAAACTGAAGAAAATGGTGTCGGATGCCACTTATATACCCCTGCCGCACTGACGTCAGGGAAGAAGCGACAGCAACCGACGCTGGACCAAGACTTTGGAACTCTGGCCGACTGCGGGACCGCCTGACGGCAGGATAACCCCAAGTGTGATGACTGCAGCAGTGTGAACACTCGAACATCTACATTTATAGTAGGTACAAAACTGTACTTTCTTATGATCATCCCTGTCTTTTCCACAGTTGGGTGACATTGACATAAGCAAATGCATCACACAGTTGCTCAGAACCAGTTATTAAATTGACGGTGTGTTAAAGACCGGCTACACCCTTAGTCAAGCCAAATGGTATACAACAGAACTGACAGTCTGCCACAAGCCTCAAAGGCGGTGTATTGTTTCTCATAGTCTCTTATCAGTATTTGATGGCAAGTGCTTTTTAGATCCAAAGTGCTGTATAGCTCATCTGTTCTCTGAAGAGGATAGGCATCAAGATGCATAAAGCAACTTGATTATAGTCAGTGACCAGGCGCTTTTTGTGCCTTCCATTTGCAGTGATCAGAACCTGGGCTCTCCAGGGAGAGTTAGAGGGTTCAATTATGCTTTTGGCTGTCAGTTGTTTGAACCTGGCTTGTATTAAGATCTCGTCCGAAGGGCTGTGATGCCTAGATTTAGTTGCTATAGGCTTGCAGTCTGGTGATAAATACTGGAAGAGTCGTGGAGCTTTGATTAGTAATTAATCTGCTGAGAGTGAACAGGGGTTTGGTTCCTCCAAAAGGAATTTCTAGCTTTGAGTGCAGCTTGAAAAATTCATGACCCAGTAGAATATTGGCACAAAGATTAGGTAAAATGGATAGTTTGAAGCTTTGGTAAACTGTACAGTTGTAATTCATGGAAACAAGACAATGTCTTTGTGTAAAGCTTGTCAACAGTGTAGTTGCCATTGTAATTCTATTTCAGGAGCTGTGCATGGGCCAGCCATAGTTATAAACCATGGAGAATGCCACGTAACTTTCTCAGCTCCCTGCATCTATTGGAGCATGTAGTTCGACTCCATTGATAAAGTGGCAACTGCGTTAGATAGGCACCCCGGAGCTGCTGCAATGATGATGGAAGAAGGAGATTGGTTTGTCCAGGTTGTTTGAGACCTAGACATGCATACCTTTTGGAAATGACCCTTGTTACCGCATTTTCTGCATAACTTATCTTTAGTTGGTTATTTTGATCGTGGATGTCATTTGCCACCACAAAAATAGCACATTGAATTAACAACGGCACATGTATCATCATCAACAGATGGTAGGGGAATGGTGTCTATGTTGCTCTTTCCAGCGTCTACCGAGGAGGCACTAGGGTGTGACCAGACAGAGTTCTGATAGGGCTGCAATTGTGCATGGGCCATTTCCAATGACCTTGCTAGATCAAAGGGACTTTGGAAGTTTAAAGTGTGTTGTTCGAGCAGATGTTGCCAAATGTGACTTGACTGAGTAATGCCGAGGAACTTGTCTCTTATGGCATCCTCTTGGTAGCTGTGACAACTCTGAAGTTAGTCTTTGGCCAACAAAGTTAATTTCTGGGCAAACTAAGCAAGAGTTTGGCTACTTTCCTGTTTGTAGGTAGCCAGCTGATGAGAAGATTTCTTTGTGTACAGCTTTTGTAAGGTGTCTGGTGACTTTGTAGGTAGGGCATTCAGTAATGATTTCATGTACTGACAGAGATGTAGTTAACCAGGTTTTGTTTTTTGGGTTGAAGCTGTTCAACAGAATCTAGAAAATTTCTGAATATTTCTAACCAATGGATCCATTGTTTCAGGCATCAAGGGGTACTTGGGTCTATGTCAAAACTATCCAGTCGGAAGAGGCGAGCCATTGCAGTCAGGTTGTAAGAGGAATAAATTGTAACGGGTGAATAAGCAAATGGGAACAACACTGAGATGAATTGAGAATAGTAGGCCCGAAAACTAGGCTTTCTTCATCTTACAATTGAGCTACTTCAGCTACAAGAAAAAGAAATAATATTCTTCGTAAAAGAGGTACAATAGATAAAAGCAAAAATCATTGCATGCCTTCTATTGACCTCTAATCTAGTTACTCAAGAAGAAAAATGCATATAATCCGCAATTATAAGCTGATAGTGTGGTGTTGTTGACATACCCTCCTTTCAAGAAAATCTCAACTGGTTTTCTGAAAGATTAGTTCAGCAGCATGAAAGTCTCACCTCCGTATTCTCAAAACACCTTCTACCACATTCATGGAAATACTAAAATGTGAAAAGTGAATATAATGCAATTTATTTCAAGGATTTTGGAATGTCCTTCCTAAAATATGTATCTTCTAAGAAGAGATTCTCTAGATCACATGCAGTTTGAGTACTTCCTAAAATAACTTCTCCCATTATTACTAAACTTCTGTAACTTTTCCATTCTATCTTCTCTCTAGAGACGTATCATAAGTCTCTGTTTTATGTATACATTAATGTATGTAAATTCATTAAGCTACTGTTCACCAAATAGCAGCTCAAGAAATCTTGCTTGATCAAACTCTTGATCCAGAAAAACTCTGGAATGGGCTTTAATGTGGATCTTGTGGGTGAGGGGGCAGGGTCTCTCCCATATTCTGTTTATACAGTGTGTTTTGTTTGATCAGATTCAATCAGTTGGATTAATTGAGCTGTAGTTTGCTGAATACTAGCTCATTAAAACTCAGTGTTTCCATATGCATAAATTAAATGTTTACATTGAGGAATGCAGTATTGCACTTTTTTCCATGTCTATGTGCAGATGATGGTGGGGAAATCTTAATTATATATATATATATATATATATATATATATATATATATATATATATATATGTATTCAGGGATTCACTTTGAATCCTTGAATGTTCAGAACATCGAAGGTTCAAAATGAACCTATGTTATGCAGGGGGCTTTGCCCCCCTGTGCCCCCCACACCCCCCTACTTTAATATTCCAACTCTGAGATCACACTACAGTGGGGTAAGGGAAATCTCCCATTTACCGCTATATGCAGTAGCGCTAAACAGGAGATTTCCCGTACCCTACCTGCAATGCCAACACTCAGATGGCACACACACAACATGCAGGGCACCTTGCTGCCCTGCATACACACCCAACAATCCACAGTCTCACTTATCTGGCACTTCCACTTTAAACCTTCGATGTTTAGAACGTCGATGTTCTGAACATTCGATTATTTAAAGTGAAACCGTATTCAGTCATATGTTATGGGCAGTTTTTACTGTGTCAGTTTTATTGCTGCTGTCTATACATTTATTATGGATAAATGGCTGGTTCAGTGGAGGGATTAGGGTGTAAAACTGCATTGATTCTGTCATGTGGAATCAATTTATCTTACTTTAAAAGAGTGGATGTCTAGATTAGTGCCCTTGGTTTAAGCTATAAGCTTGTTTTGTAAGCTGGCATGAAAAATAAGACAAAATAACGAAAGCTATGAAAAAATATTAATTTTATTCCATTTGCAAATGTTTTTATTGGGACTCGAAGTCTGTAGCTGAAGGCAGTTGTACATTCTGTTCTGAGTGAATTTATAAGAATTCCTTCATGCAGCTGCAGAGATGTTGCCTGTTTTTTTTTTTCCTCATTGCTGACTACTATTACATGGAGACTAGCTGTCTGCAAGGTGCAAGCAATTAAAGGAAAACTCCAACTTCTCCTACAGTTTAACTCAACCTTTGGGTTGCTTTTCTTCCTACAATATGGTTCCAGTATTGTGTGGGTATCAGAAACCTGCTTGTACTTTATAAAACTTTCATTTCCTTAACTTGGAATCAAAGGAAGGGAAAGCCCACCACTTTTTTAAGCTCAAGTTCTTGCATATTTTGCAGAGGTATTTGTTCCTGCCTAAATGACATACCACAGACAGAGAAATATGTAGTTTACCCTGTCAGGTACTGCTGACAATGTTGTATAGGTAATTAGTCCTGCTGATGTCAGGAGCTCAACAGCTGATATAGAAGACATACAGAGGTGTGAAAAGATTTTCCACTATCTTTAATGTAGAAAGAAAGAGAACTTGCACGGATTCACAACTGCTTTCAATGTAGCCATGTCTTTCACAGCAAAACAAAGCAATTAGGATCAATCATTGGTTCAAAGGTAATTGTCACCTCTTCTGGTAAATTTACACAAGTAGCATCATAGTATTGAAATGCTAAGCTTTAAACTTTTAAATGATGGTAGTTTTATACTACATTATATATTAAGATGACTTGAATGTAGTATCAGAGATGTCTGTGACATTTAGAAAAAAAAGCGGATTTCTTTTTTTTTTTTAAAGTATCAACACATTTACCCTTTTTATGATCTCCACAATAGGACAGAACTGCCCAAATAAGGACTTTTCTGCAGGAAGTGAGACAGGTGGCAACCCAATCAACTAGGTGCACATAATACTGTTTATAAGAAGGTATTTTATGCTATTTACTATCATATAGTCAACATTCACATGAAAGAACCACCTGAAATGTCAACTAAAAGGTTGAACACGTAATGTCGACAAGGTCAAAATGTCACAAACACACCTCCTTTTGCGAATTCGATCTAACTCGATATTTGTAGAATGCAGGCCTACACTGCACAAAACGTAATGTGATGATTTTGCAGGGGGCAAGCCCCCTCACACCCCCATGTGGGGGCTGCACCCCCACACCCACTGCAAAATATATATTCCAACTCAAAGATTGCACTACAGTGGGGAAAAGGGTAAATTTCCCGATTCCCTACTGTACGGAGATCTCTAGTTAAATGATTGACCTCATCTTTATGAATGCACTGAGCATTCGTTGAAATGGAACTCACAGAAGGTAAAGGTCGGCAACATTTGTCGACCAACCGTCACTTGACAGCCTATGGTCGTCGAAACTTCACAGAACCATGGGAAGAGATGTCTTCCACTGACTTAGTCGGTCATTGCACAGGTGAAGTGCACGATCATTTTCTAGTCTTCAAAGGAAATGTAACCATTAATGGCAACTATGATATACAGCTGAATTTACATTAATGAAAGGGCACATAGCACATGTGTTTTAAAGTATTAGGAAAGAGAACTCCGAAGTACTTTATCTATATATGAAATACATGTGTGTAAGCATGTATGTGTGTATATAATAGAGAAATAGATTATGCTTGTGAGTGTGTGCTTGTGAGTTTGTGCAAGTGCGTGTGAGCATATACATCTAGTGACACTTCACCTCCCAGTATGCAGTTAAGTAACTCTTTCATGTAAAAAAAAAAAAAAAAAAATCCCTTTAAAGTGTCTGTATTGAGCACTGCAACCACCACAGCTGTCTTATTTGGTGTAAAAGACTCCCTTTTAATGCATGTGTATTACAATGTGCAGTTAATTCATTGTTTAAATCTTGATATCGCTTTTTATAAACATATGCCCATTGTGATAATAACTTTGTGTATATAACCATGGAGCTTTTCTCCATGGGTATGCATTGAAAAAGAGTTTTAACTTCTAGTATATCTTCCCCAGTAAATAGATGTAAATAAGCAAGTAAATAAACAGTGGGAATTATAGGACTGAAGCACCAGGATCAAATGCATGGAATAGACCCTGCTACTTCTATTTCCACTTGAGTCTGAAATCATGCGTTATTGAAACACTAAGCAGACCAATTGTAATTTTCAGCTCCGTATACAATAGGTGCATAATCCAGCATTGAGTGTAGATGAGGCAGACTATAGCTAAAACTACCAAGCAAAAAGAGAGAGAAACACTAACAAAAGGAAACCAAACACTCCATATTTTCATTAATCAGTGTATTAACCTTGGGGCCCTTGATTATGGCGTTCACGCATCGTGTACAGTGGATATAAAAAGTGTACACCTGTTAAAATGCCAGGTTTTTGTGATGTAAAAAAATAATTTCAAAACTTTTCCCACCTTTAATGTGACCTATAGTCTGTACAATTCAATTGAAAACAAACAAATCTGTTAGGGGAAAAATATAAAAAATAAAAAAAAGTACAATAAGCTGGTTGCATAAGTGTGCACACCCTTAAACTAATACTTTGTTGAAGCATCTTTTGAGATTAATTACAGCATGCAGCCTTCTTGGGTAGGAGTTTACCAGCATGGCACATCTTGACTTGGCAATATTTGCCCACTCTTCCTTGCAAAAGCACTCCAAATCTGTCAGAGCATGAGGGCATCTCTTGTGCACAGCCCTCTTCAAGTCATCCCACAGATTTTCTAATGGATTTGGGTCTGGGCTCTGGCAGGGCCATTCCAAAACTTTAATTTTCTTCTAGTGAAGCCATTCCTTTGTTGATTTGGATGTATGCTTGGGGTGATTGTCGTGTTGAAAGGTGAAATACCTCTTCATCTTAAGCTTTCTAATAGATGCCTGAAGGTTTTGGGCCAAAAGTGACTGGTATTTGGAACTGTTCATAATTCCCTCCACCTTCACTGAAGTCCCAGTTCCTGCTGAAGGAAAGCAACCCCACGGCATGGTACTGTCACCACCATGCTTCACCATGGGGATGGTGTTCTTTTGGTGATGGCGAAGTGTTTTTGCGCCAAACGTACCTTTTGGATTTGTGGACAAAAAGTTTAACCTTGGTCTCATCAGACCATAGCACATTTTCCCACATGCTTTTGGGACACTATGTATTGTTTTGCAAATTTTAGCCTGGCCTGGATGTTTTTCTGTGTAAAAAAAAAAAAAAAAAAAAAAGGCTTCTGTCTTGCAACTCTACCCCATAGTCCAGACATATGGAGAACACGGGAGATTGTTGCCCCCATGTAGACTGCAACCAGTACTTGCTAGAAATTCCTGCAGCTCCTTCATTGTTGCTGTCGGTCTCTTGGCAGCCTCCCTGACCAGTTTTAGTCAAGTCTTTTCATTCGTTCTGGAGGGACATCCAGTTCTTTTCACCATCACTGTTGTCCTATATTTTCTCCACTTTTTGATTGTCTTAACTGTGTTCCATGGTATATCCAATGCTGTGGAAAATTTTTTTGTACCCTTCTCCTGACTGATACCTTTCAACAATGATGCTTTGTGTGAACTATGGCTTTTACTGTTGCAGGCAATTGAGTAAATGTCAGGAAAATTCTACTAGGACAGCTGAACTTTTATTTGGGGTTAATCAGAGTCACTTAATTGATAGCAGGTGTGCACCCAAGAAGACTGATGCTGTAATTAAATCAAAAGCTGCTTCAACAAAGCATTAGTTTAAGGGTGTGAACACTTATGCAACCAGCTTATTATACGTTTTTTTATTTTTTATATATTTTTTCCCATAACAGGTTTGTTTGTTTTTCATGTTTGTTTTTCACTTGAATTGTACAGGTTGTAGGTCACATTAAAGGTGGGAAAAGTTTTGAAATGATTTATTGTGGTCACATTTTTTTTTTTTATAAGAATAAAATCCATAAAATACAGTAGGCAACGGAGCAAAACAGGTAATCACTTCACATCCACCAAACCTGTTCTTTTCACCGAAATAACCCGAATTTTCATAAAGTAATGAAACTTTTTAAAAAATAAACGTTTTTATTTGACTTGATAAGCGCTTTCACTAGGTTAGCTTCTTCAGATCAACATGAGTCAAAATCATCTCAAATTCTGTTTAAATAACACATTCAAATTACAAAACCCAATCAACTCACTCTAACAATTAACAAGCTAAAACATTTAAAGATGTACCATTATATATTTCTAAAACCATGTTGCAGAAATATTCTATTAATTCTACTTTCAAATCAGAATATGAAAAGTCGGGTTATTTTGGTGAAAAGAACTGGTTTGGTGGACGTGAAGTGATTACCTGTTTTACTCCGTTGTCTATTGTATTTTATGGATTTGATTCTTATTCAATATTCCAGCAACGGAGCATTTATCTGACTGGTTGGCAGACAAACTTTTTATCTTGGTTTTTCCTACGTATTTCTACCACTGTCGCCACTTGGAGCAGGGTTATGCAGACGAATGTGCCCATAGAATTGGATTATAATCCACGGAGAGAGAAGAAAGTGGATGATACACTGAGGAAAAGATTTCTTCAATGCCTTACATGCGCAAAGAGTGCGTCGTGGCAACTGGAGGCAAATGCCCTTTCGGATGATGTCAGCAACGCGACTAGCGATCTCAAGCGTCTGCAACAATCTCTGAATCAGTTGGAGAAAGACTTTCTGAAGTTAAAGCATTTACAGGTACAGCGATTACATTTTCAGTATTGCTTGGACCGTAAAATAATACCCAGAGGTCTGAGTTTTTAATATGCCAACCCAAGGAGCGTACTATCCAGAACTGCTTACCCGTTGGCAGCAAATTAACTTAGAGGTAAGCGAAAGCTATTTATCTTTGTTGATAGAGTTCTTTATGCCAGAGGAATCCAAAATGATGGAAGGCATAAAGATACAGGAACGATATATATATGAAACATTTCCAACAACCATAGTGAACCCTATGTTTGAGAGCCTGTTGGATGGTATAGCAGCATTTGAATGCAGGTTATTACATCAGAAAAGGAACAAGATCATACGGGACACAAATGACTTTAAACTAGGCCACGTCTTCATGTGGCCTAGAAATGGACAAAATGTAGATAAAGTTGAATCTGACATGAACAATGTGAATGATAATATTAGGAGTGTGAATGATAATACTAGAGTTTTAAATAAAATGACTATGGACAACTTGAACATTGCATAGCACAGAAGTTAGTTCAGGACTCAATTAACTGTGAAGGGACACTAAATAGCAGAGATAGGCTACACATAAGTGCTGAGCATGCTGTACGTGATCCAGAGACTGCTATAATTGATGTTAATAATGGATTAATTAGTCATCAATTGATTAATAATGAGATAGTACAAATGAATGGGAATTTATATCCTGAGGTGTTGTTATAAAATCACCCTTAAAAATAGTAGAGCAAGAATTGGTGGTTCGACCAAAAGTTCCAACAAAGAAGGATTTAATTAATACTGATTATGTAAGGAATTTAGGGGAAAATGTTTCTTTTCCCCTTCCAGTAAGAAAAGACAGAGGCATACAAAGAACTCTGTCCATGAGTCGTGGCCATCAGAAACGGAAACACTCAGGCGAGTTCACATCACATCAGACATTGAAAAAGATGTGGGGAAAGGGGATGACTCATTAATGTTTAACATCTCCTCCCATACTTTTTCAACAGAGGAAGAGAATTTTTTTGAGAGGTTTAAATTTTATACCTACGAGGAGAAGTCATATAACGGATACTATTTTAGATCTTAAAGTATTCTGTCGTAATATCATGTTAAAACTTCTGCATGGAAGTGTGAATACACAAGAAGTGAACATGGGGATCAATAGTGGATGTAAGCTTAGAAATTTTAGTAACTTTGTACCTACTAACCACCCATTAGTGGAAGCCTACTTGAAGCTCACTGAAGATGAGCTATTTAAGTATTATGACACACAAAGTAGTATTTCTACTAGGAAAAAGGGAAGAATGAGAAGGGAGAATCTAAGTTATAAAGAAAGAGAATTTTTAAAGGGATTACAGACAGATGATTCTATTATTGTAAGACCAGCAGATATGGGTGGCAGGGTGGTAGTTATGGATACCATCCAGTATAATACATCATGGACGCATTACTGAATGATATATTTTACAAGAGAATAACAAATGATGAAACACATAAAATCATCCAATATGTCACCACTACATTATTAGATATGTATAAAGGAGGGACTATTTCACAAGAATTATTGAGTTATTTAATGGTTACTAATCCGTTAATACCCACAATACATGGCTTACCGAAAATTCATAAAAATGCCATGGATTCCCCCACGAGGCCTATAGTCTCTGGAGGAGGTTGGCTGACAGAGCCACTCTCAATATATGTTGTGAAATATCTAAGACCTATTTTAAATGAGAAGCAGTTTGTTCTTAGAGATACCAAATAATTCTTAATGGACCTATATGTCTGTCTAGAGAAGATTGAAAATACACAAGATTTGTTATTGGTGACATTAGATGTACAATCTCTCTTCACAGTTATACCTAATGAACTGGGAGTTCAATATATAACTGCATATTTGCAGAAACATAGTAACTATTCTGAAGTGCAGATTGATTTAATCACTTATTTTCTTGAATTAGTCTTAGAAAATAATGTATTTATATTTGGAGACAGGTTATATGTGCAATTAGATGGTGTGGCAATGGGTACCCCATGTGCCAATAGCTACGCTAATATGTTTTTGGCACATTGGGAAGAAAGTACCCTTTTTGTGATAGAAGGTTTTGCGAGTTATGTGACCTTCTATTGGCGGTTTGTAGATTACCTCTTTATACTTTGGAATGTAAATAAACAACAACTAGAGGAGTTTCTGGATAGAATGAATAATCTTACTGATTATTTGAAATTTACTATGGAATGGTCTGACTCTAAAATAGATTATCTGGATTTATATATAGAAAAGCTCTTGGATGGACTAATTAATACAGGTGTCCATCGTAAAACTTATCGTAATTCTCTTTTATTGAGATCAAGTATGCATCCAGCACGTATTTTTAAAAATATAATTAAAAGGTCAGGGCATCAGAGCATCGAGATTAAATCCATTAGATGATAGAGAAATTTTTACACAGAGGTTATAATGAGGTAGAAATAGACGAAAAGTTTAAGGAGATTCCTACATTACGCACAGAGGTAGCAGCTCCCTGTTATGGCCCTGCTCAAGGAATAGGAATGACTGAGATTGGCAGCAAACAGAATACTATTAGATTCCCTATATTTTTTACATCTGATAGTCGAGGAATAAGAGAGATACTGAGTAAAAATTGGTCCATTTTACAACTGGATGAGAATATTAAGAACATTATAGGTGAACAACCTAAGTTTTTGTATAAAAATAAGAAAAATCTTAAAAGATTTAATATGCTATCCCAAGAAGGAGCATCTAGAAACAGGGAATACAGTGCCATGTGGGGCATGCAATTTTTGTGCATATATTGATGCATCTAATAAATTTATTCATCCAGATTTGGAGAATCATATAAGGCTAATTGTAAAACAAGAAATCTTGTGTATTTAGCGGAGTGTCAAATATGTCGCTCATTTTACGTTGGGAAGACAAATAGGACATTGAAGGGCAGAGTACGAGAACATGTGTATCATATTCGTAAGAAATCAGAGCATAATGCACTAACGAAGCATATTATTAATACCAATGACACACATTGGTTCAAATTTAGAGCTTTGGAAGTCATTCCCCCTAGTATTCGTGAAGGCGATATTCGCAATCATACTGAATACAGGGAGAATATTTGGATTATTATGCTTAGAGCGGATAGAGGCAAGGGCCTAAACGAGAGAGCATCTATCAAGCCACTACTTAAGAAGTGTAGGAAGATGAAATAACCCAATAAATGAATACTAATGAATTTTTAAACATATAGGTATTCTTAGTTTAATTATATCGCCAGGTTGAATCAACGTTATGATTTGTTAAGATATTATATGTGAGAAAAAGTGGTGCTTTCATGATGTTATATTATGTTTATATTCTTATCATATATATATATATATATATATATATATATATATTTTTTTTTATATTATATATTTTTATCGTGTATATGCACACAGTATTTTATATTCATATCAGCATATATTTATATTAAGTGATATGCTGATTTGAAAGTAGAATTAATAGAATATTTCTGCAACATGGTTTTAGAAATATATAATGGTACATCTTTAAATGTTTTAGCTTGTTAATTGTTAGAGTGAGTTGATTGGGTTTTGTAATTTGAATGTGTTATTTAAACAGAATTTGAGATGATTTTGACTCCTGTTGATCTGAAGAAGCTAACCTAGCGAAAGCGCTTATCAAGTCAAATAAAAACGTTTATTTTTTAAAAAGTTTCATTACTTTATGAAAAGTCGGGTTATTTCGGTGAAAAGAACTGGTTTGGTGGATGTGAAGTGATTACCTGTTTTGCTCCGTTGCCTATTGTATTTTATGGATTTTATTGTTATTCAATATTCCAGCAACGGAGCATTTATCTGACTGGTTGGCAGACAAACTTTTTATCTTACTTTTTTTTTTATATCCACTGTATGTAAATTATAGTAAACAGTGCTGTGTAAGGAAAGCAATTGAAATATGAAATGAATGGGAAGAC